>NW_011333165.1:83291-114767 GCF_000735185.1 Notothenia coriiceps | reverse complement strand
TACCAACACTTTGGTTTCGATACCAAGTCAAGAATTAAGATTCCGATTATTTTTCGATACTTTTCTAAAAAAAGGGAAACAGTCTTAAATGTAATTAGTGTGCTTTATTTCACACCAGAACCATAACATAACACAAACTTTTAAACAATGAGAACAATAAATAAAATAAATAACAAGAATTCGTATTAAATACAAATAATACATTTCTTACAGACAGGCCTCGTGGTGTCCGTAGGCTTGCCCTCACTGTCAGAGATATAGCTAAAATACATCAAAATTTCGCTTCTGGCGTCTTTTTTGTCAACAAGCCGAGGCGCAGCAGCAGTTGCACTCCCACTTGCAGCCATGCTTCTCGTTTTCTCATGCTCTGGCAGCTAGCGCGTGCACGAGAGAGGGGAGGCACTTGAGCGTGCTTGAGAGGGGCGGGACTCCAGGCACGGCTGAGTGCAGGGATTGGAAGCAGAGCGCTGAACACACACGGCGGCTCTTATTAAAACGGCGCATTCTCACCGGAGTACTTTCCCCGTCATTCTTAAAGTACCGATACTAATGAAACGGATGAATCGTAACGTTTTTAACGGCAGGGTATCGCGGTATACCTTTCAAGTATCGGTACACCGTGCAACACTAGTCAGGAGTCAGTGTCTCTCCCCCAAACTCACACATATAGGCCTACAACTCGATATGAACTGAAGAGCCGCATGAAACTAGGCAAAGACCGCATGTGTCTCGAGAGCCGCGGGTTGGCCACCCCTGCAATAGACACTATCGCGGGCCAGCGATTTTTATATAGTCCACAATGCTAGTGGAGCACGCTCAGGTACTGCGGACCGCATAACGCTTAGCAGACTTTTCACGCTAACAAAGGATCACTTCTAGGCAGGGTTGGGAGGGTTACTTTGTAAATGTAATCAGTTAATCTGAATACATGCTCTGAAAGTAATCAGAATACAGTTACGTGTCTTAAAAATGTAACTTTTAGAATACTTTTGGAATACTTCCTTTTTTCATAACAGATGGGTATGTTTTGGTGAACAGGAGACACGTATTTTACTGTTTTAATGGCTTATCAAGAACTCAAACACAACATATTGGTGTCATTCTGGACAGCCCTCTCATCTGCACCCCACATAAAAAAACATCACCCGGACTGCATTCTTTGTACTGTCTTAAAACCTTTCCTTGGAATATGTTATGAATTGTAAGGTGTCCTTGGGTGCTTTGAAAGGCGCCCCTAAATAGAATGAATTATCATTATTATCTGAAACGATGTAATAACTTTTAAAACTTTTTCCATTCACTTGCCCCATGCATTCAGGAGCAGCAGGCCATTCACTTTGATTTGATCCCGTTATGAAATGTCATAATTTCGACAATAAATAAATGCTACATAAACGTTATCTAGCACATTTTAGCTAACCATCTCCGTTTCTAACTTTCAATATATTTTAAAAGAGATCTCTCTCATCTGCGTGCGGGGGCGGGGCCTCACAGACACCCTGCATCTGCGTGCTGCAACGCTGTGCAGTGTGCACACAGTTCTGCCGGTAATGTGTATTACATTTTGTGAGGAACATTTTCCACCAATAATTCCAATAAGTATTCCAAAATGTATTCACTTCAGGTTTACGAAAGTAACTGTAATCAGATTACTTGTTTTTCAAATGTAACGCCAGCTGAATACAGTTAGCCAACTTGATTTTTTAATTCTGATTACGTAACGCCGTTACATGTATTCCGTTACAACCCAACCCTGCTTCTAGGCTACTGTCCCGCAGCTCCTGCCTCTGTTGGACTCTGTTGGAGCGGGGCTACTGCTGTGGTGCGGCGTACTCTTTTCACAACGAAGGATCAATTCTTCTTCAAGGCAGGGAAGGTTTTGCAGTACGCAGTCTACTGACCCGCAGCTGCTGCCTCTCTGTTGGACTCCGGTATTCACCTTACTCACGAGACATTGTAAAAAAAAAAAAATGGGTGGGAGGCGAACGCAGTCACCACTCCGCCAACGCCAGTCACCCCCGTCGTGCGGGCCGGATGAGAATGTCTGGCAGGCCGGAAGTGGCCCGCGGGCCGCCAGTTGGTGGTCACTGCGCTAGACCATATGGGACGTCTTTTGTGTATTTTGTCAAATTTTTCGACACACTATACTGTGACTTTTTTCAAAAGGATTGACATACCATACCATGACTTTTTTTCAAATGTTTCGATACACCATTCCATGGTTTTGTTTTCACATTTTTCACACTATACTATGACTTAAAAAAAAATGTCTTACATATTGTTACGACCCGCCCTCTACTAGTGGTCGAATTTTTTTAGGACAGCTTATACTTTGATTATTTTTCCCCTATAAAACTTGTTCCCATACTGGGAGTCGAACCCGGAACACCTGGGTGAAAACCAGGAATCCTAACCACTAGACAATATGGGACATCTTTTGTGTCTTTTTTCACATTTTTCGACACACTATACTATGACTTTCTTTCCAAATGATGGACATACTATATTATGATTTTTTTCACATTTTTCGACACACTTAACTAATTTCAACATTATTTTTTTTACAGTGTGCCTATGTGCCAGGGTTGAGTCCCGGACTTATTCAACCCCTCCTTACATTTATGAAAAATCAACATCACTGACTGTCAGGGTTTACTTCAAATTGGCAACTACCAATACATAAAATCCATGTATAGCGAGTTTGTTCCTCACACATTTTTTGCTCCTTGGCCCATTAAAAACAACCACTGTTAATGGATGTATGCAAAATGCTTTATTTCCACTTTTCCTTTTTCATACATTTGTTGTGTAATAAATAGACATGAGAAACTGGCTGATCCTTCAATCCTCTTCCCATGCCGATTCTGCACCTTTTGTTTTTTCTCCACACCGCAAACAACTTTTCATAGAATTTACAAACAGAAAATAAAAAAAACAAAGCTTGACACAAGCTGAATTTCCTGCTACCAGCTCATCGCTCACCATTATGATACATTGATCTCTGAGCGGAGTAGCAAATCCCAGGGAACAAAAATATATATATATTTATATAGTATTCACAGTAACAGTATTTACACATTTGTCAGATTACAAAGCAAATAGGCAAAAAATGAAGACGTTTCCACAAGAAACAATCTTTCAAAAAGGGAGATGGTGACTTTTCCTGTACACAGTGGACCTTTTTCTTTAAATAAACAACCTTTTTAAACCCTCATTCCTTTTACAGATCCCTGAAAATATTTTTAAATACTCAGTCTTTGTTAAAAAAAAGAGAGAAAGATGCATCTTAAAAGTGTTTCCCCTGTGTAGATAAAAAAAAGCTTTAGATCTTCTGTACAAGTAGTATCATATACAATATAAACATCACTGGTGAAAAAAGAAATTCTCCATAAACTGAATGAAAAGCAATGACTTTACTTGGTCTTTAGGGGGAAATGATTGGCTGAGGGGATGCTAAGCAGAAGTGCAAGCCTTGAGTGCATTCACAAATAGTTTTTTTCTTATCTTAATGAGTTTATAAAGAAAGTACCGGCAGGAGCACTGCTGGGTTGTAGAAACACTTCAGTTTCGAAGGAAACATTGAACACTGGTGGAGAAATAAGTGTTGTAGTTGCAAAGGATACAGACATGAGACGGTAATCCCAGCTGAAACATCATGAAACGTTGATGAAAAAATAGGCAGCAATTCTTCTCACATGCATGTTAACACAGCTCCAGGCAAAGACTTTTATGTCCTTCTCCCTCCTGCTCAGGTTAAACAAAGACGGTTAAACATTCATATGGCACTTAAAATGAGAACTAACTTTTTCTTCACAAGCTGAAAACTTAGTTTAAGAAGTATTTTATAAATGCTTCCTAGTGGATGTTGACAGGAATTGCTTAAATATTCTCTTTCTTTTGCTCTGCGTGATTGAGCGGCCTTTTACTCGGCCTACAGGGGGCAGTGCACTCACATTCACACACGCTAAGCTATGATGAAAAATTCTCTCACACATTCACACACATACATATAGTGTCTTTGAAGAAACAAGCAAGAGGGGAACTACCTTAACAAAACTGGAAAACACTGGAATATCATTAATACATTTTTGCATGTCATCTTTGACTTGTTTTTGCATAAACTAATAGGAAGCAGCTCGATCCATAATTGGCTGGTGAAAGCAGGCATGATATCCAAATATTCCAGATTTATTCCAGATTTTGTGGCAGGATTGTCCAAGAGAACTGGTGCAGAGGAGGTAGGAGCGAGAAAACTGGGGGGGGGGTCATCCCGTCTGCTTAGGGGCCCAACCTGGTCCTCAGACAGAAGAGGAGTTCTCCTGGTGGGCTTGTGCGTCTTAACAGTGTTAGGTAGCAGCTGAACATGTGCTGTTGATTCCATGTACCTTGTGTGGTGTATGTAAAGCTTGTGAGACAAACGAGAGAAAGAAAATAAAGTGTAAACTGTACAAACCAGGGCTGGATGTGGAAGGATGTCATGCTGAATACTGTACCACAGGAGCAAATGCTGCACCAGCAAGTGTTTGAGAAAGTTTGACATAAAAAAACAATGGGTTTTTCATTTTCAAGAGCACCATAAATCGTAAACAATCTAGAGTTTAATCTGTGAGGAAACAAATGACTTGCAGGTTTCTTCTCCAAAACAAAACCTTCCCTCTTCAGTTCCTCAAAATGAAAAGGACAGAGAAGATGGAGCTCACATGGACGTTAATTCAGCGTTCCCCTGCAGTTCTCCGCCCCACACAAACAGGGGATCTTCTCGTCCTCGATGGGGAATTTGTAGTCGTAGGTGATCTCCTCGTTGACGTTAATGGGCTGCCTGGAGTAGATCACAATCTTCTTTTGAGATTCCACTGTGATGACCTTTGCGTAACAATTGGGCTGAAAGAAAATACATCATTCATTAGATTAGATTGTTTCATGATTGTGTTGTTAAAGATCTCCTATCATGCTATTGTTAGGCATATATTATGAGTCTTAGATATATAAAATTATATAAAAAACATGTCTATGATTTCACGTTTTGCTCAAAATACCAAACAGATCATGTATTTCGACATCCCTCATATCCCTCTATTTCAGGCTTGTTAGAGAACTGCAGGTTCGGGGGCCTTAGCTTGAAAAAAAAAAAAAAGAGAAGGCGGAGCTAATGCCTGCTCAGAATTCTACGAGATACAGATAAATGCTGCCGTGATTTTCTGAAACAGTATGGAGCTCAAATGCTTTTTCTCTTGCGGGTTTACCACAAGGTGATTTCCTTTCTTTTTTACACATACTCTCTCCAGTACAGGTTAGCTCTGAGTGTTAGCGATGCTTGCTAATGTAAACAAAGACCATATTACGTCCAAAACACGTCCATCATTGTTTCTGATAGCAAAGTTTCTGATAGGGCCGTGGGTCCATATTTCCGATATTACGTCATATCGGACGCAAATCTGGATCAGCTCCGTTGTACCCCCGTTTTTAGAGATTTAGGTACGGAGGAAAAGAGAGAGGGTTTTGCTTTCTGACACTTTGTGAGTTCCCAGACACACCGGGGACACATATTAATGTATAAAAGACATCAAAAAGTGCATTTTGCATGATAGGTCCCCTTTAAAGCTTGTGGATGGGGATGTTTCTTACATTGCAGCTGTGGTTGATGAAGCGGGCGAAGTTGCCACACTTGGTCGCATCTATGATGGTGTCGTGGTCGACGCGGAACATGTAGCTGCTCCCGATGCCTTCCTCCTCGTAGCGCTTCTCCCGCATGTCCGCAATCACCTGACAATGAAGGATGGTTTAAAAAGGTCTGAATGCTTTATAATGACACTTAATATTTATTTTGGCTAATAAAAAGTGTTTCGAGTCAGAGTTGCAATATTAAATCCACAAATATCCAACTTATTGAGAATCTATCATAGTATATTTAATGAAAATTGTAAGAAAATGCAGTTTATGCCGCTGAAATATTAAGACTTCCTGCTTTTCTGTTAATATCCGATTAAACTGAGTTCTCAACTGATAAAACAAGACATTTAAAGACACCACCTTGACTTTGAGAAACTAGGATGGGCATTTTACCAATTTATCCAACATTTTATAGAATGAAAATTGAATCTTAGAATAATCAGCAGATCTATGACTGATGAAAAATAGAAGCACATTTGTAACAAATAAATCATTGTTAATGTACCCACAAAAAAGCCACTAGAAACAAGCCTCTCACCTGTCGGATGTTCTGTCCGACGTACTCGATCACCATCTCATCAGCAGCGATGGGCTCCAGAGCAAACAGACCCCAGTCGTGGATGCCTGACCTGCAGAATCTGATCTTCTTCTTACGGAACTGAAGGAAGGAGCAAAGTGTCAGTTCACTTTTAAATTGCAATGAAGCCAGGTTGTCTTACTTTCCTTTTTTTTTCAATACCTAAACATTAGAGTGAATGAAACTGCCCACTGGAGTAAAGTTCATATTGCAGTGCTTACCTTTAACTGGTTGAACTTCAGAAGGTCGCTGTCACATGCGAACGAGGACAGCAGGCGGCGCTGCTCCGACCGCCGCTCAGAGCCAGCTCTGGTGGAGGCGTGGACCTGGGCGGGAATACTCATCCCCTGCAGAGAGGAGGAGGATTAGACATGTCCAACCACAGCAGGTTAACATGCGCATTGCCTCTAAAGTGTTTCCACAGTCTGTCCTCACCTGTGTGTCGAACGGCGGCTCCTCTGACTGTAGCTTTGAGCTCTGAAGGTACTTGATCTTGTCCTTCTTGTCGATCTTGTAGTATCCTTCACTCCGGGCGCAGCCGGTCATGTGATCCCTCATGCCGTCGTCTCTTCTCCTTTTCTTTATTCTTGGGATGTTGGTAGGTGCAGGGAGGTCAAGGAAGAAACTGAAACAAGGCCTCGGAGCACAGCTCAGATACCAAACTAGAAGGCTCCAAAGTTATTTAAAAGCGGCAACAAACATTCAACTGTTTGTCATCTTGCAATCTACTTATTTATCTAAATAGTTATCACCGCAATAAATCCTATTTAATTTTGTCTTAATGTACAATATTTACATTTTGTACTTGTATATATCATATTCTATTTATATGTATATAGACTTCTTGTGCAATTTTTATTTTTGTATTTTGTTATATATATTGTATCGTTGGAGGAGCTCAGGTCATAAGAATTTAAAGGCCATTTCTACACTGTAGCTTATGTGCATATGACAATAAAACCTTTGAATATGAATAAAGTTCATGTTTTGCCCACCAGAGGGGGCTGCTATGTGAAACACAGTCTAATAAGCAACTTTTAAAGAAGAAATGAATGCACTTTTGAAGTGTAATTTAGCTGGACTGATTTCTTAAAAACTTTTGTGGAGCAATTTTTAAATGAAAGATAATATAGATGAATGTTATTAATATTAACATTTGGAGTATATCAAACAGACCATAGCAGGAAAGGATATCAGGATGGTTGACCCAGAGCGTGTCGTTGAGCCAGTCGTTGCCGTTATCCTGCTGGAGCATCTTGTCGTAAGTGATCTGCAGGAGCCGTACGTCCTCTTCATCGATGCCTTCGTTCCAGATGTCGTACAGGATGGTCATTTCTTCAAACTCGGAGCGCGGGCTGAAGTACGGCCGGGGGGGCGAGGTGACGGGGGACAGGGTCTCCAGCAGCAGCTCCCCCTCGCCTCGTCGAGCCCTTCGCGCAGGTTTCACAACCATTGGTGGTTTTTCTTCATAGAAGCTGTCTGTGGAAGGCCGGACTGTCTTAGGCTTCACGTCTTCTTCCTGGAAGATCAGGCCCGGCCGGCCAGGGGAGTGGGCCGTGATCGTCTGTGTGGATAGATCTCCCAGATCTGCATCGTGGGGTAGATGATCATTTGACAACTCAGAGAAGGTCTTCTTGCCTTTGGGTCGACCAAGTTTCCTCTTGGATGATGTGGTGTCTGATGGCACCGGGACGTCCACGGTGAGACCCGCGGGCAGGTCTTCAGGGACTCTGGCTGAAAGCTCTGCCGACTGGTTGGGCAGGGCGCTGACGGGGGGCTCCTTGAAAACAGGTCTGTCATCCAGGCTCTCAGAGGATATTTTCCTATTGAAAGTCAGTGCTGTGGGGTCAGGGAAGACAGGAGTGAAGGTTAAATCTCTTCCTGGAGTGCGGGGGACTCCAACACTCAGGACGGGGGATTGTGCAGGGTAGGAGAAGGGACTACCGGGGATGTGAGGGGAGCTGAGCAACAGGCTGCTGCCCGTCAGGGGGGCCTCACTGCCGGGGGTGTTGGGCATCGTGTCTGTGCTCTGGGACTTGCCCAGACTTCGAGACCGCTCCGTCAGGTCTCTACCCGGCGTGCGGGGGAGGTCCTCATCTGTGGGGAGCCTGGGCCGCTGGGGGAAGTCAGGGAGGGGACCAGGGGGAGGGTGGAGAAGGGAACGACCTTCTACTGCCGGGAGAGGAGGGAGAGGGAGGTGCATTACAGATGCGGAGACAGATTTGGGGAGGGGTCGGTTAGCATCTACGGGGCATGGGGGTAATCTACCCGGGGTGCAGGGTACTTCTTCAGGCTCTGCTTTACCTTTGGCTTTCGTCTCCTGGTCGCTGTCGGGCAAGGCCCCGGTGGGGGTCGGGGGCCGAAGGATTGCTACGGGCTCCTGAGGTTCAGACTTCACTACGGGAATGTCTTGCTGTTTGACTACAAGATAAAATTATAATTAAATGTAACATCTGTCATAAATGAATGCTAAAAGAATACATGCAGAATAATGTAGCAGACGCTCACCTTTGGGTGAGGGTGGCTTCAGGTCCTCCGTCACCTCCTCCTCAGGACTGGGGGGTCTGCGTTTGACTTTACTGCTCAGCTCCTCCTTGCTCCTCCGCTCCTCCTTCTCCTCTGGCGGCGGCCCCGAAGGAGAGCTTGGCACCTTGGTCTCTGCCTTCTCCTCTTCATCAGACGACGATGTTGATGAGGACGAAGAGGAGGAAGAGGTCACTTTGCCTTTAGCCTCCGAATCTCGTGCTGACACCACCTCATCCCCTTCCTCCTCCTCTTCCTCCTCCTCTTCTGAGCTCAACTCGTACTCAGAGGAGTCTGCGCTTTCAGCCGACGAGACGGAGCTGGCCTTGGAGGAGGCAGAGCTCGCGGCTTCTGCAGGAAATCAGGGAGAAGAAATCCTGATTTACAGGAAATACACAGGGGGGAAATAAAACCACCAACTGTTGTAGGTTGATATTTAAAGTACCGTCATCAGATGAATCTGAGGAAGCGCTTTCACTGGAAGAGTCTTCATCATCACCCTCCTCATCGCCACTCGCCTGAAATACGATCACAGTGATGAGCAAGCGCACAAATATGCAATTTACATAATGTGAACAATCCAACACATACACAGTCAAAGCTAATATTTAAGGGCTTACTTTGCCTGACGACAGCCCGTCCTGAGTTTCCTCAGGCTCCTCCTCCCTGTCAGACAACGACTCCTCTTCCTTCCCTGAGGTGTCCAGCTCCTCCTCTCCCTCGCTGTCCAGCTCCAGTGGCCTCGAGGGCCGTCTCTTCGCCACTGCAGAATCGGCGTCCAGTTTGGAATCGTCGTTCGGGAGCTCGGCTTGGTCTCGATCCCGGTCTGAATAAAATAAGACACAAGATAAATTAGCTACTGCCAGAATGATATCGAGACACTGAAAAGCATATTTAACGAATGGAAGGCTCTGATGAGTGTAACAGCATCATGAGGTTATGTTGGCGAGAATGAGGGGTAGAGGACCTGTGGTTCTAGGAAGTTGGGAATACCTGACCTCTAACTAGTAGCCTGACTGTAGGACTCTCACAAAAGGGACTTTGTACAATTATTCTAATCAAGCATCATTTGCTGTTATTATTTTATTTTATGATCGCTGTAGTGTCTGATTGGTAATCTTACAACTTTGTATTTTTCAGTTTTCTTTTAACCAGGAACACTTAACTAACTGACCTTCCTCTTTCTGTATGCTGTACCATGTGAGCTATGTACCATGTATGTTCATAAATAAAAACTTTAATAACAAAAAAATTAGCTACGGCCGATTTTTATAATATAAAACTGAGTGGGAGTGTATAAACCAAAGAGAGAGTCACCTTCATCCTCCAGCTCGTCATCCACTGGAGTGGAGGGCCGGGCTCGCTTGCTGTCTCCTGCTGCGGCAGCGTCAGGCGGGTCCTTCCTCTTCACCTGAACACAACATGCAGCCATTAAACACCAGCAGAGCACCTGGTGGGGCAGAAAAGGAGCCGCCCTCTTCTCTGTGTTTACTAAAAGAGACATGTCAGGCTTACCTTGAAGGAGGGCAGGCGGATGGCCCCTCGTAAACTGATTCCCAAGCCCATTCCCTCGTAGCCCAGCCCCTCGCCCTTGTTCCAGTTTTCCAGCAGACTTGAACCCATCGTCTCTTTAGGTTTGGGTTTTTCTTCCTCCTTCCCCTCCACACCCTTCACTGGAGTCAAAGATACCTAGGGGAAGAGATGATACATGAAGCTGGGTAGTAATTGTATCAAAGATCTACTGTATTATACTGAAAAATGGCCTCCAGGTCAATATAATGAAACACTTGCTTATGGTTATTTACATCATCAGTTAATCAGTCAATTATTTTTCCCTATTCATTTTAAATGATAAGAAACCCAGACGTTTAAATGTGATACGATGCTAAAGGGTGAAGAGCAAGAAAGCCTCCCATGTAACAATATGAAACCAGTGAATATTTATCATTGGAAAATGTCAATCAACTGATTATAACAATCACACACTCTTTGATCAGAGCGTCATCATCACAATGCGTTTACAACATTAGCTTTTTTTCAAACTATTTGACAGTATATAACCCACTTTTCAAAATGTTTTTTGAACTTTTTTTCATTCATTAAATTCTTTCAGATGTAGATGTAATGGAATAGTACTCAGCCAAAGCTAAACTACTTAGAAAGATTGTTGTATTATTATTTGTCATTTATATTAGATCTCTATTGTTAGTCAATTAACAATGAAATAAATATCGGCTGATTAATGGATAGTGAAAACAATCATTAGATGCAGACCTAGACATTATCAGTCTGTTTAACCAAAGATTGCGTGTGTGGATACAGGCTTCTGTATTAAATGTTAAGTACCTTTGCCGAGTGCTCCTTCTTTTCCCACCAGTCATCAAAGGCTCTGAAAGCCACCACCTCCACCATTTTCCGGTTGAGGTCCCTCTTCATGATGGCCTTCAGCTCCTTGACAATGACCAGCAGCACACCGTCAACAGTGGCCTTGTGGGGGTCCTCTTTTTTAGTATCATATCCAGGAGGAGGAATAGTAGGGTTAAACTTTGGTATACTGGGATTCTGCCATTCCTGTCCGGGTCCTGCCGGTGCTGCTGCTGCTGCTGCATCGCTAGCAGGCGTAGCACCCATAGACAGAGGCACGTAGGGTGCAGCGTACGGCCCCGAAGCACCACTGTCTATATAGTGTGGATAAGGAAAGGGTCCTCGAATCTGAGCCATGCGACTCAACATCTGCTGCTGCATTTGGAAGGACATGGGCACGGTGCTCCACTGCTCCCACCGCAGGCAGTTCATCAGCTCCATCTGCACCAGGGGCATCATGCTGTGAGCAAAGGGGCCCATGGGGTGCAGCATGTGGTGAGGCACACCGGTGAGGTGAGGGTGTCCCGGGACGGCAGAGTGAGGCGGCAGGTGGTGATGGGAGAGTTGGTATCCGGACTGGTGCTGGAGGTAGGGCGGAGGGAGGGCGATGGTCTGCATCTCCGACACAGCAGAGTTCATGACGATGCCTTTACATTCTGCACCCTCGATGGGGGTCCCGGGCATCTCGTCGTCAGAGATCTCCATGTCCTCCCCTGACGACTGGTGACCCTGTGAGGAAAGGAAGAGACGGTCAGCACTATGCAAGGTTCAAATCTTTAGCTGACCACTTAGCAAACCCCTTCCACTTTTGATAGTGTTTGTTACAGGTTTCAAAGAGTAAAACTCAAGCACTCAAAAAAGACACTTTATAAGCCTTTGCTACCTCATGTAAGGGTTCATATAAATGCAAATGCAATACAACTAAGTTGACAGGATTTGTTTATACCCACAACAATCAATGTCTATCGACAGTTTTGTTTGTTTTCCCAGGTGTTCATATTAACTTTGCATAAATTGGCCATGATTATTAAATTCTTGCTAAATTCCAGAGTAAGGGAATCTGCTTGTATAGCTTTGAATGACAAGTGCAAAACATCTTAAATTGTGTCAAAGTCCTTTAAAATACAGTGAACCTGTTTGCATTTACCAGTGAGTACAGTGATAGAACAATCTGGAGACCGATTGCAAAAAAGAATCTTGAGAACCAAATGATTAAATTATCCCTGGATATGTTTTACATTAGAAAGTCAAGTTGTCATGGCAAATTCAGCTCTTTTACTTTCTCATTCAGGGTTAGGGTCTGCTCTGTCTGATTTGAGACGCCAGGAGACAACAAGATTGTTTCATTTCAAATATACAAATATTTTAAGTTTACATAAATAAGTGTTGATGAAACATAAGTTGATATTGGAAATAAAGCATTTTCCTAACCTTGAGAACTTTCAAGACTTTTGAATGAATCGTGCCGTGAAGACTTTGAGATAAGGCTTAAAAAGCTCAGAGTGGACCTTGAGACAAGATTTTTTTTGTCAAACTGCCCCTTTAGCTTGATCATAATTGAATGGGTATAGTTTGACATTTCGTTAAAATGGTTATGATATAATACCTGAGATTTAGAAACCATACCAAAGCAATCTTGTTTTCTTGGATGCTTTACTTTGAGAAATAAAATATGTTTAAATGCAAGCAGCCTTACAATAACTGTGCCTGAATAAAATGTTTTTTTATTTTATTAGTATCATACCCTGATCAAAACAAACCTACAGCAGTAGTAGTAGTAGTAGTAGTAGTAGTAGTAGTAGTAGTAGTATTAGTAATAGTAGTTCAGCAGCCCTTAGGACTGACCAGTGAATAATTCAAGATAAGAGCACACATTTATTTATGTGCTGTTCTGAGTTCAAAGTTTAGTATTTTCCAACTAGCAGGCTGACCCATGTTATTCAACTTGTTTCCAAAGAGAGCTGCTTGCCCTCGTGATCAAACTATTCATTCCTAAACCATAATTGAGGATGTGAATGCAACACTTGTAGCATTGAACAAATCAGCATTTTACTCCATTTCCTGCTGTTCATTATCATAAAAAGGATATCTGGTAGAACTGCAGGGATGAAACTAAGCAGAGTAAGCTCAGCATGGGAGTGGCGATGTTATACAAATGACCTGTTTGCCATGCTTGCTTTGTGATAACTAGAAATGTGAGACATGAGACGCTGCAGCCAATCCTGACTGTCAGGCTCTGCAGAACCAGGAAGTGTTGTGTTGAATGGGGCTAACTGCCAAACTGTGTTTTCCTCCGTGTGAGTGTGTGGTTAGTGTTAGAAAGAGGAAACAAGAGTTGTTAATTCTCCAACAGCAGAGCACTGCTCTTATTTCTCCTTTCAAACGATGGTGTTACAATGACTTTAAAACAAGGGAAGCAGCTTCTTATGAATGTGAAGGTATTTAAGTTTGAGAAACATTTTTCATAATTTATGACAACTTTTAACCTGTGGTGATGGTAATTTTGACTTTTTATAAACATATTAGGAGGATAGCATTTGTATGACTATTAGCAAAAGGAAGTCTTTCATGGTGTACCTATTATTAATATAAAGATCATAAATGTACTCTACAATAAATAAACACACAGCAGTGGGTTAACTCTTTTGTTTAGCCGTCATACACAGATAGCTGTGCTGTGGGATTAGAGCTTCCTCTCCAAGGCATAATAAATAGAAATGAAACAAAAGGGAGAGTTTACTACTACCGACCTGCACTGAAACTAGACATCACTTCCTGTGTCCTCGATGTAACCGTCACAGCTGTGAGTAAACACCAGCAGCGTGTCTTTATCAACTAACCAAGGCTATCAATACAAACTCATTTGAGCTACACTTGACAACTTGTTGTGCTTCTTCCTGTGTAATGTAACCACATGAATACATGCATATTTTTATTTTCATGTACACATACGTTTCATGTAAATAGAAAGTCAAAAATATAGGTCTTACCGTTTCCATTTGATCAGTCGGAGTGTGGCATCGAAAATGCCTATCGTTGAGGTCACTGTTGCTCATCTTCTCCGGGAGAGGAGAACTGATTCTCTTGATCAGGGAGGCAGTTCCGGGAATTGGCTCTTCATCTTCCGAGTCTGGCAGTGGGGTCGGGCTGATATCCTCCAGGCCTGTACTACAGGGACGGGAGTTTTGCTTGCCCCCCGTGTAAGGGGGAATTGGGGATAGCTGAGAGGACGAGGAGGAGATGGGACTCCCCTCCATCCGCACCTCAGTGTCCGAGTCTCGCTCCTCCAGGAACGGCAGTTTTGTCCTTTTCTCCTTTAGGAGCATCTCAATGCGAGAATCCAGGCTATTGCGCTCTAGGTCCAGCGTGGGGGAGCCAGGTGAGGGGCAGTGCTCTGGGGTTTGAGGAGGAGGGGTGGTCGGGTGGGGAACGGGCTCCGGCGGGGGCTCTGGGATCGGAGGAGTTTCTGGCCTCTCCTTGACGGGCAAAAAGTCAGTGGCAGCTGCGGGAGGCGGCTGCGGAGGTCGGAGGTACTCCCCCTCCCTCTGGGCTGGGTGATGGAAAGCAGGCTCCGACGGGGGGAACGCGGGGGGCAAAGGAGCCTGATAAGGCGAGAAAGCGGATTTGAAGTTGGGCGTAGCAGGGGGAGGCGCTGTGTATGCGAAGGTGGGGGTGGAAGGTGGAGGTTCAGGTGGGGTGAGTTGGTGCTGTTTGAAGGGAGCCTGATCCGACGCGTTACCCCGGAACATGTTGCTGCGGTACTTAGGCCTCTCCGGTCTGCGGTTGTACGCATCCTGGAACTTACTCTCATGTCTGCGAGATTTGTAACTTCCGGAGTTCTCGGCCCGGCTCGACTGGTACGCCGGGGTGGACTGCCGACTGGAGAAATTGGAGTCTTGAGAGAACGGCGTGCCAGTCTGCCGAGGGGTGTGAGGGGTTCCCTGGGACTGGGGGGTGTCCTGTCTCAGGCTGGAGTAGCCCGTCTCCTGGGACAGAGGAGTGGTGGAGCTGCTGGGTGGCAACGCTCCTCCAGCAGCAGACACACTGCTCTCCGACAACCTGCGGATGGGCTCGCAGGCCTAAGAGGAGACAAATGGGATCGGGATTAATCAGTGAGCACAGGCGAACATTAACACCACTACCATCAAAACACACGATAAAGGTAATTAGGTTGTTACTTTAAAGATACTGTGTGTACATTTGCAGGTCTCCCTTGATAAAGAGATCTATGATATCAAGGGACCAATCTGGTTAAATAAAGGTTTGAAATGAAAGGAAATGCACTCATGACGATTTCTGCCAAATGTTAATTCTCGGTGTGTGTACTCCTGCTTTCTTTTATAAAGCAGACAGTGAATAAGAGCATCGAGGCAATGCCTGGGGGATGTTGTGCTAAGAGGCCAAAGTGCATGTTTCAGTGGCTTTGTGATTTCAGTCCACAGGCAATGCTCTGGACAACATTTCCTCTGCTCTACTCCACCACCTGCTGCACTGATAACATGGATTACAGATAAGGATGTCAGCTAAGGTTGGTATTTGTATTCTATTCAGCAACACTTCAACTCACTAGAATGTACTATGTCATTGAATAAGTCTAAACAAATGTAACAAAACCACTAAAACAAATATTTTGCATATTGTTAGACAAGTATTTACCAGTAAGGCTTCTGCCAGGCTGCGAGGGGAGACTTCTCTGACCTCCTCCCCACCAACAGGCAGGGTCAGCGGGGTGTAGCTGCCATTCATCAGGAGCTGGAAGTACCTGAGGCGATTCTCACCTGCAGATTAGAAAACATGCATGGGTATGAGGCCAAACCTATAAAACAGGCCCTAATGCCAGCATGCTTTATTCCAACTAATCTTAAACTTAACCAAAATGTAAACATTTGTAGTTACATGCCGTTTCCTTTCCCGAGCACACAGGAGCATTACAAACTAATATCAAAAAGTGGTATCCATGGTATACTGAAAATCTTAACACAATTAATAAGGTTTATGTGGTAAACTCTTTAAGTAACACATGCAGTTGATGCTATAATAAAATGGCCCAAACATGTTTTAATAGATTTAACTATAAAAAAGAAAAAGATACATTTGTGGGAGTAATTCAAGAGGATAAGCACTTGTGTAGGCAAGAAAAAACTATACACATTGTAATTAAAATCAGTCAGTATTTTGCAGATTAACTCAACCCAGATTTAAAACGGTTGCCAGTCAAACAATAAATACTGTATTGTCTTAAAAGGAGTTAAAAGTGGCTGTTGTTCATTAATAAGAAGCAAATAGATCATCTTATAAACTCAAAGGGGATTTCACTTAGGAAGTAAATGAAGTGGGAAGAGAATTCTGACTGATTGTTTTCTGTTTGTTTGTTTACAGGTCTGAAATGATGCACACTGGGAGTACACAGCACCGTCAGCGCTGGTCTTGTGGGAGCCGCTTACATTCAATGAAATTCAATTATCCCAACACAACACACTACACACGTGACTGCTGTCATAATAATTTTTAAAACATGGCAACAATACATTTTTAAATACATGTGGTGTTCTCCTGGTGCAGAGAACATGCTCGTTCGTGCAAAATGTGGGTTACTCAGCTTTTCATCAGACTGACTGAATCACTGTTTACCTTTCGGGTCCAGCTCCACGTGGATGAAGTTTCCCATAACAGACGTCTTGTGAAGCGACTGCACAGCCACTTTGGCAGCTTTCACGTTCTCAAAAACAACTTTAGCAATCCCCAGGTGCTTCTTATTCTTCGGATTGTACAAGATCTCGACGTGCTCGATTTCTCCAAATTTTTTGCACATGTCGCTAAGAAATCCTTCCCTGATGTTGTCGTTCAGCCTGGCGAATGTCACCTCCTTGGGAGGCACAGCGCCGATATAACACTCATCGATCTGGAAGAAGAATGAGAGGAGTTAGAAGAGCTTCGTGTTGCACCATGTGGGGCAATTTCGGACAGCTGAGATAAGAACAACAGTGCCAGAGTAGTTGCGATTAACATGCAGATCCAGTAAGCCCACTGCACGTATCAGATTGTGCATGTTATTTTGGTTTTAACAGCCCGTCCAACATCATAATTTCCCCCGACATCCAGGAGATGAGCAAGGGGGGTGTGTCTAAAACTTTTGACAGTCACCCTTTTCCTCAAGGAAAACTGGCATCGTGCTTTCTTTCAGATATTGTACCTTAAATGTCGGCACCGGGAGGTCGGTCTCTTTGTATTTAGTCCAGAGACGACCGATCCTCGGGTCTCGGACCATGTCCACCGGTGGCATCCCGGGGTTCTGCAGGAGAGGAGGGGGAAACGCATGATGTTATCCATCTAATCTAAAACTTTACAATAACTTGTTGCAAAGTAGTTTCACACAAACCAGTGTGAATGAACAACTCCGTGCAAGATGCTGGAACACACCGGTCAACACAGACCACATTGTAACTTATCATGGAGGTCGGCTACTCTGTTCCTATTGTAGCCGTTTCGCCGCGTCAAATACGTTCCACTTACGGGCATGTTGAAAGTCAGCCCATCGTAACGATACAGTTTGTGGGATCCCTTCTTCAGCGCCGGGTCGATGATCAACTTGTAACTTCTGCAGTGGTGGCCCCGCTTCTCCGCCGAGCCGCAGCCGGGATGACTGTCCATGCCGTTCGCCAAACCTGAAACGACAGGCAGCGACAGGGAGAGAAGAGCTATCGTGAGCCAACGCTTAAACACGGTCCCGTTACCAGCCCCCAACACTTTAAACCAGACAAACGTTACAAATGCATGGCTTTGGTGGTAGGGGTAACCTAAGGTAGCCTAAGTGAGAGAAACGGGATCTAGCGTGTATCCCAGTTACGGAAAACAGGCTTTAGGAGGGCTGGAGAAAGAGGAAAAAAAGAACAAGCTTACTTGAACTCTGCTTTCTGCCATGGTCCTCGTTCAATCTGTATTTCTCCCCTGGCTTGGACATGGTTCGTCCGATCGAGATATTTTCTTTAATTGATGAAAAGACGAAATCGCTTTCCTTTCGCCGCTTACATTACATGATTTAGCTTGAAGAATACTGCCTCCTTTTCGGCGAGAGCCAACACATATTGTGTGCCTCTGGTCTGTAGCTTCTGTCTCTCCCACAATACACCGCTAGGCTTGCCCAACGCTGATGCTAGCCGCACTTTCGCCAGAGTTTTATTTTTTATTTCCACGGGTTATTTTTTAATGATATTGATTTCTAAAAAAAATGTGGATGTTTTATAAATGCACAGTCAAAAACGTTCGTATGCATTTATATATATTAGTATATGACCGGTAACTGCCTTGTGTCTCTAAACCTCTAAACCATTTTGTGTCGAATCTGCTGACTGTATTTACCCAAATGGCAAACACAAGATAGACACAGGGGCAATATTCTCAACTGACACTAAAAGGCCATTAAAAAGGATTTGGACGAAGGTTTTTGTGTAGTCGTTGAACAATTAAACCATATCGGACTATATATGTGAAGGAAAACAAACACATGGGGACTCCGCGGATGTAGAGACAGAAGATGACAGCGAATGGGACATGTCTCACACAAAACTTGGCTGATAAAACGTTGAAGTTAATTGCGAGGCTAACGTTTATATCCGTTGGAATGCGGCGGTGTGTTACGTTGTGTCAATTTTGTAATCCAGACCAACAAACTAGTGCCAAACCGTTGTGGTACGTGCTGGCTTTTAAACAAATATTAACAACCCGTGGAGCTTTTATATGTGTTATCATAGCGCTTTTCATTTTTTAATACCATTTGCGAGACTTATATTGTCGCCTAAAGTGGATTTAGTTTGACATTGCTTGGTGTTTTGCAGTGATCGGGCAATTGGCTGGTTAACAGCGGCAGCTCTGGCGGGCCAATCAGAGCGCAGCAGCAGAGGAGCTGTCTGCTATTAGAGGCACGGCTCAGGAGTCCTTCAACAGAGAGCAGAGAGAGGGGGCCGAGCGCTATCGGCAGCCATTTTCCTAAAACAGGACTCAATGGCCTATATGGGTTTCCTTTGTTCCAAAAGGGATCTTACACTTGATTTCCTCATCTCTCACGGACTATGATAAAACTATGATACCTCCTTTTAAAGGATTGAGAAGAAGGAAGATTATGTACTGGATGTAATACCCTGTGACATCTTGAGCCTTTTTTCCTCTGCCTGGAATCCATCTTTGTCTTAACTAGGTCATGGCACACCCATATACTAGTATTTATATTTCTTATGTGAAAAGAAACCAAATGTTTTGAATAAACAGCTGTATGATATTTGGAGATGTTAAGTTAATGGGAAACACAGTTAAAGTGACCATGTGTCTGGCAATGCACTTATGGCCTTGTGATATGCTTAGCAATAAGTAAGTTCAACTTTTTTTATCAAAATTTAAAAGAAGGCTAATGTAAAATGTGAGGCATGCATTTTCTGTTATCAAAAGTGTTTCTGTCAATGTATTGATTGAGCTATCAATTTACTCACAGAAATGTTGGCATTTGTATTCTACAACTTTATTTAATATGTTCACTGGCATGCTGACATATAGATAATACAGTTTATATACTGCTCGTCCTCAGATGACAGAGAGCAGGCCACGGATAACTAATGGCCTGTTGCTTAACAGTTTATTGTGCTGCCTTCAAATTTGAATTTTACGTTATTTTGTTTGAGTAATGACTTTAAACACTTTCCTCTCACAACAGCAACGGTTAAAAACCCTGGTGTGTTGCACCCTTCCTTCAGCTGTGGAGACAACTTCAAGCTCGATTAGGTTTGTGCTGTCCAATTGCCATTTAAGAAGCAAATGCGTCCAAAGTGTAATCGTCGGCTTGACCTTGCATCAAGGGTGCATTTAAAATGTCTTAACAAGCCCAGTAAGGTAGCGTCTTTTTTTTTACTTAAAAAAACGCTTTTTAAAAAAAAAACTTAAGAGGAAACAGATGGAGTGAAAACTCTTATGGTGAAAATATTTACCTCAGCACTTTGGTGAAATGCAGTTAACAGGCCTAAACGCAGGGATAGGAGGAACGTTTTCAGCTCCATCTTCGGATCCTCTAATAATGGCATTAATAAGGGGTGGGATAGCGTCTCCTGAAAAGGAAGGAATCCATTAGCAACGAAAGATAGAGGAGAGCTCTTTTGAAAACTTTTTGATCAGTGCTAGGCATTGCCTCTCGGCCAGCGAAAATGCATCTTCAAGCATCATCTGTGTGGGCAATATGCAAACCATCTCCTCTATCTCTCTCTCTCTCCTTGAAGACAGGATTGCAGTCAAGTATAACCTCTTCTATTTCGACATTTCTTACAGAGCTACATCATGTTTAACCACAAGGAAATGTTGTTTTTGAAAGGTAATGGATTTTGAGCTATTTCTCTTAATATGACAGTTTGTAACATGTCTAACTAAATGTAGCCTGTCATTATATAGGAAAGACAACCTGCACAATAGATAGCCTAACTGTGGTTACAACGTTTCCAGCAAAAATATATTTTATATACTTTTGTAAAAAAAAAAGAACTGTAACCCATATGTGTTTGATTAATTGTAAACTCACAGTTAGAACTCAAAACATGTAATCCAAGGCTTAAACGAGCAAAGGAATGTTATGGGAGCGAAATCTGCTAAATATAACTGCTTGCCTTTGTCCAAAAACACCTTTTTTGGTGGTAGCCTATGCAGGCTACACTTGTTCAATGGTTTCTCTGCTGTTCTCTTGTCTCAAAATGGCTTCTTTACAGACAAAGGAGAGCGCTGTGCTGTTAAATGTTGCTGCGCCATAACTGGGAGAGGCTCGGAGGCTGTACTCAGAGAGGGAGCTTAGGTTTTTTTTCTCGGTGATGCAACAGGAAGTCTCACAAAATTGTACAAAGGAGTGTTGTTTTTTTACGGGTGTACTGTATGTATAAGAAGAAGTAAAATAGACTTAATGGAAGGAAACGTAATACAAGTGGCGTGATCAGGCTGAGTGGTTGCCGGGCTGCCTCGCCCTGCCAGCGGCATGTAATCCGAGAGCTCTGGACGGTTGCCATGGGAGCTCGAGCGAGTTGCTGCTCCCCCACACTGCCATATAAGGTCATCAGGAATCCACTGCAGCAGTGGAATAACACGGGGGAGGAGGCTTCTGTACGTGCACTATGGCTTCAGACAAAGACCGGAGGATAACGGGCGTTTCAGTGCTTCAGAGCAGGACAAACTAACAAACAAAAAAAGCGATTTTTATCGTTTAATCGGCAGAGGAGTTCAATTTTAGAATCGATGTATTTAGCTGCGTCACTAATGTGCCCTTTACGCACTCCATTCTGGTGCGTGAGCGTCTTTTACGCCCTCCCCTTTGGTGTGTCTATTTGCTTATGAGAACACACAATAATGTAGTACTAGTCGGTGTGTCGGAGGCCTGTTTTTCTTGTTCACTCCTAGCTCGGGGCTGCCAAGTGCGCGCATTTGCAGGTCACGAGGCTGCAGACAGCATTCCTCTCTGTCCAACCCTGCTTTATTTCTACACCCCACCCCCCAGTGCAAATGGAGACAGAATAGTGAAGAAGGTTTTATGTTTGTGTGTAACAAAGGTGAACATTTTGCGTTGAAAACAGCCAATGAGGTTATTTATAGGCCTTTTGTTTAAAAAAAAAAAAACTCCCTGGTGGGTTGCGCCATTCAGCTTTGCGCGCCGCTGACAGACTGGAATATTCCACACAGAGGATTGGCCTCTCTCTTCTGCAGGACAGCTGTCTCTTTGCACGGCGAGAAAAACTACTTTTGACAATTGATCTTGGTTTATTAATTGATGAAAATGGGCTATACACGTATGGATATTTTACACACCTACAGGACAATTTAATACCTTTTTTTATGTGAGTCATGTACTGAATATCTTAGGCTGCCAGTTTCACCTTGTAAGTCAAACAAGCACTCTTTTTTATCATTATTATTATTATTATTATTCTACAGTAATTTGTTATAGATTTGATTACACTTGACCGTGTTGTGGGATATAGGGCACATGAGAACGTCTCATTATGTCTAATCCTGTGGAGTCAGAATAGCCTGGCAGACTCTTTCTATCTTTCTTTGTATGCCCAGCCTTTTATGGGCTTCTGATGGATTGTTGACTGAATCAAATCAGGTATCCTCTGTGCTTTGTGTATTTTTACACTGGCTTATTCAAGGATTTTTCATTCGTGGTACTGTATTTAATTATTTTCAAATCATTGTCTTTTCTTCTTTCCAGCTCTTAATTATTTGCATGTCTACTGTATTATTAGTGTAACCTTCTACAGCATGCTTTGTAACTTTAAATGACAATATAATACTATGTCTGTGTGAGATTTTTTAATAAATATAGTATAAACACTTTTTATGTTTTATTGGTGTCAAAACTCAAGCAAGTTGCTGTTATTTGTATTATGCATAGCAATTGTTTCCACTTATTAGGATTTAAGGCCCATCTTACAAACATCATTTAAGTCAGTCATGTTAAATTAGATGCATATACTTCTCTAAAATGGGCTACACAAAAATCACCAACCATACTGCAGGGTGTCTTAACTGTAGGACCAAATTCCCAAATAAAAAGGTGGAATTCCCTTTCTGGCTGTAAATGTGTGTTTTCAGGGAAAATACATTAAAGATGACATGTCTTATATTAATCAAAGTAAATGGCAGTGTCAGCTCATCCTCTTAAAGGGACAGCTTGCTAACAAACTACATATTTTCCCACTTGTGACTAATGAAATGTAACCTTTAGAATTCACTTAAGAGCTTACCTCAGTTTGAGTTTTGATCATTATTTTATGTGAGATCAAATTCTCCATACCAGATAGAAGATTCATTTTAAATGCAACATTATTGTGTTTTCGAGTGTAGGCTATTTCCCTATGCTGTGCTTTATCCTGACACTCTGTATTTCTGTAAAAGCAATCATTCACTTTGCTGAAACATATTCCCAAACCTAATGTTAAACTATCTTCTGCACACATTACCCATGAATACTCCCATCAACCAGTTGTATTTGGTGTCCAGTAGTAACTTAAAGGCAAATTGACTGGATGTATTACATTACAGCATGTGTAGTTGCTCATGATCATGAGATACATCACATCTGGCTCAACCATCTTTTAACCACTGATAAGATGTTCTTCCTGCCCTAAAGCAGCCATCTGCCTCACACACTCATTTGAAAAAACAGGATGTACATGTATCTCTTTACAGTATTGTAACATATTGTACGTCTTAATTGTATCTCCAAACAAGTCACTTCATTTTTCTAATTTAATTACTTTGATGCTGGATAAAGATGTCCGCTCATTGCACCCTGGGACGAGACAGAATAGTATATCCTGACGCCCCAATCTGTGATGTCACTGCTATATTCAGCCATTCAGACTGAACAGAGAAATATGACCGACATATTGCTTGTAAATACCCCTGAGGACACAAAATGATCACAATAAAAGGAAAATTCATGGATTGAACATGGTCGAATAATGTGCTTTTTTACTAATTGCATGACAAAATTCACCACACTGGTTGCTGAAGGTTTCATAATCATATTATGGATCCAAAAAATAAAGATTTTGTTCAGTTTATATTTGGTTTCTCATGAAGAAAAGTAAGAGTATTTCAGGTAAATTATCATGACCATGAAATTCAATGTATACAATTAATTAAATATCATAAAATTAACTCAAACAGCCAACAAAAAAACGGCATCCAGGTATAAAATATTTGAAGAATTTGAGAAAAATAAGGGGGCATTTATTGATTATGAGCACTTTACATGTGTATTGACGTTTTATTTAAATATAATGGTTGGTAAAAAGGTGCTTTTATAAATGTTCAGAATATTTATATAAAACCATATATCTCTTTTTGCATATTTGTGTACATAATAATAATCCTATCTAATTTGTTCAGCCTTACGGCCTTTTAGAGCAATGCAAAATAAGTCTAATTCCTTATATGTGTACATGTACTTGGCCAATAAAAGTGCTGATTCAGATGTTATTGTTTGTGATTCATTTGGAGGAAGAACGACTGGCCTTTTACCCGTATACATTTCTGAGAAAGCAAGTTCCCACTAGTACAAACCTCTAAGAGAGGAACAGGGCACACACCCAGTGCACTGTCATCAGAGCATAATACGTTCATGACTTCACAGATAAAAAACCGCCTGCTGATTTCACTTCTGCATTAGATGTGAATATTCACAGTTTTATCTCACACACACACACACACACACACACACACACACACACACACACACACACACACACGCACACACACACACACACACACACACACACACACACACACACACACACACACACACACACACACACACACACACACACACACACACACACACACCTCTTTTGATAGTGGCATGCAAATAGGCATGCACTTAGAGGAAGTAGGAGCAGCCTCACTCCACTGCTTCACATGTGTAGCTCGATATTTGTACCCAGAGATGCTGTAAGTGAGCAGAATGATATCATGGCAGGGGAGCGCGGTAGGGGGTCAATTGTTAACCGCTTCAATGTGACAGGAACAGGAAGTGGTTAACAGAGCAAGCTACAACATGAGGCTCGTCTGTTCCTCTGTCTCGACACTGCCTGTACATCACCTCAGCCTTCTCAAATACATCCGGCTTTACCATGAATTTAACTTAAATCTGGAGGGAATATCTTCAGCCCCATCCTGCCTGGCACCTGTTTGATTCTTGGGAGCCAAAATGACACACAACCATGCTGGGACTGCCAATGGTACCATGAAGAAGGGACAGGAACTTAAGATTGTGATAGTGGGAGATGGAGGCTGCGGGAAAACATCACTTCTGATGGTTTATGCTAAAGGTGATTTTCCAGAGGTAAGAAGGGCTTCAATGTCATGGGATTCAACTTTAGATATTGATTTGTATTTGTTAATTAGTAAAAAATAGGTTATTCTGACTGTAGTTAAGGCTGGTAAGGTTGAAATTGTATCTCAATTCAAATTAAATGTTCTAATAGTGAACACTAATGAAATGTTGGAACTCAGTAAGAGGAAGAAATGGCAAATAATATATAATACAAATGTATGATAAAGTTGACATCTTTCTCTTGTGTGTCAAAACAGAAATATGCACCGTCTGTGTTCGAAAAATATGTCACAACCATCTCTCTCGGAGGAAAAGAGATAAAGCTCAACCTGTACGACACAGCTGGTGAGACTCTTTATCAAAAATCCCCTCCTTTTCTGAACATGATTACCTTTCCACTGATTGTACATTTTATATTATGTGAAGAGACCACTTTAGGAATAGGGGCAGGCAGCAGATTAACATCACATATACCTACTCAGATTGCCAGGGGAAATATATATTTATAATTATATGCACCTTAAAAATGTTTCAGCTAAGACCTCCTCCCACTGTGTTTAATCCTGAAACTAGCAGTCAGAGGAAGTGGTAAATGTCAAATGTATGTCAGAGCATCATCAACATCATCTTTCCGGAACTGACTAATATGCTTTTATGAGCTTAGCTTTCAAGCTAATTCAGACTCAATGTTATTTTGAATGTGGTTTTATGACTGAATTACTGTACTTAGTTTTAGCCATCAACTTAAAATAGAGTCAGAATAGCATTTATTCTACTATAAATACAATAAAGTGTTAAAGTTGAAACGAGTCAATACGTTTCTTATTTGATATTGGAAATGTGTTATATGTTGGTTAGGCATGGTTCTTACAATGACTTTAGAAATTGTAATGGCAAATAACACTTTGCCATTTTGTATTAGTAGTACCTGAATTAAGGTTTTGCTTTGTTACCGGTTTCAATTCAAAAACAATACCCAGCTAGACACCATTTCTGCAAAACAAGAAGTTCCCATGTGAAGAGAAAAAGTTTTTAGAAGTCATTATCAGGAAAACCCATGACAGACTGTGCTGACCGCCTATCTTGTATAGAATTGCAGCAGGGTGCCTTACATCAGCACAAAAGGAAGCTGAAGCCAGGATGTGGTTTCAGACATCTCTGCTAACTTTGTAACATACATCATATCTGTGTGTATAGGCTGTTGCATCAAGGAAAGTTTTTTTTACTGTGTGCAAACTTTAACATTCATTTGCTAATATGAATTGTGTGCTTTCTTTCTTTTAGGACAGGATGACTATGACAGACTTCGGCCGCTCTCATACCAAGAAGCTGATCTGATTTTAGTCTGCTTCGATGTGACCAACCCCACCAGCTATGAGAATGTCCTGATAAAGGTAATCATTACACTTTGTATTCACCACTTACTCTTTCAGGTTGACTGTTCAAATTCAGTTAGTAAATGATTGTTTGAGTGTCTTTTATGATTAACTCATGCGGGCGAGCCTGAATGTGGACATTGCCCCCCACATGGCTGACTGTTGTGCTAGAACTTTCTCTTTTTCCCCAAGTGTGAAGACCTTAAGTCTGATGTTAAAAAGAACACACATACAATGCCTCAAGTGCTTAAAGTCCTATTTTGTTTCTGCAGTGGCACCCGGAGGTGAAGCACTTCTGCCGGGACACTCCTGTCATCCTGATTGGCTGCAAGACTGACCTCAGGAAGGATAAAGAGTGTTCGAGGAAGCTCAAAGCCATGAATCAGGTCCCCGTCACTTATACAGAGGTAAAGTGTGAAGCAATGTAGTGACCTTTAAAAACAGACCTATTGTTTGAGTTTACAGGAAGCACCCAAACCACTTAACTGCCAACAGCAATAATGCAATAACAAATCTCTTCAAAATGTACATTAAAGGAATACACTACCCCCAAAATTACCATTTGTATAGCCATAACTGAATCTGTGTTACCTTTAAATCTTGAAGAGAACTCACATGGTGAAGGAATCTGATCAATTGAAATCAGGGTCACATTTACCTAAACTAGATCAAATAATCAGTTGGCAAAGTCTCACAACTCATGCAGAGTAATCCGAGTCAGGTAATCTGCAAAACATTTCATAATTGGCAGTTTTACGCTAAACCCAAACTATTAAAAAACGTCTGCAATATTTACTTTAGTTCATTGAGAATTCTTGGTTTATGGATTATTCATGCAAAAATGTTTCTAAAAGAATTCAAGGTAACAAAAGGTTAATGATTGATAAAGAGAAAGCCATTTTGTGGGTCAGGTATTCCTTTAAGCTCCTTATATAGTTTAATTCTTGGTGTTAATGTTGGCTTCCAGGGTGAGGAGACCCGGCAGCAGATGAATGCAGAGCTATACCTCGAATGTTCGGCTAAACATCAGGAGAACGTGGAAGACATTTTCAGAGAGGCCACCAAAAGGACTTTGGCTTTCAATCGAAAACAAAAGAACAACAAGAGGAAAAAGAACTGTGTCGTTTTGTGAAGTAAAAAACACACAATAGAGGACTCCACTGGCTAACCTTCTCATCCACACTGAGGAAGGTTGGACATTCAGGGACAAGGGGGTTGCAGCTTCTACTCAGAGAACATTGTGACCCCTTGAATCATCAGCCCTTTACTTATACAAGAACATGACCAATGAGGTAACAGGAAAGAGTTTTGCAAGTGGTGTGCAACTTGAAATGCCATTTATTTTAACTTTTGTACGAGATGCCTTTTTTTTCTTCTATATTTTCTAATATAAAGCTTTGTGCCGTTTCAAAAACCTGTATTTTCATTAAAGTATGTACATCTTTTAGGATGTTTTTGCTACTGAATCTGGTTTCAAAGCTGCTGGTATATAACACATTCTCAGACTGACTAGTTTTTGAAATGCAATACATTATGGTACTATAGCTTTAAGAAAACATGTTTGATCAACACCCAACAGTTAGTTCATTTCCAGTAAAACAAAACACTGATCTAGAATTTGCTTTGGAGCTGAGCCAAAATGAAGCAGACCTCTTATCTTTACCAACAGCGCCCACTAGTGTTGGAAACAATTAATGTTTGCCATGGGTGAACACGTTTGGTATTTACACGATTCCAACACAGGGGGAATTATTTTCATTGCACAAAAAAACAAAATAGACAGAGCAACAATGTTTGATTCGGTGTTTAATTATTAATATACTTTATACAACAATGAACACAGATTGAGGATTTGTTACTGGTCACGTTACTCAAGCACCAGTTAGTCTTGAAGTGAACGGTGAAAACATTGTTTAACATCAGCTACATCATAAAAATGAGGAAATCAAGTTCTGTGCATCTTGGCAACGCTTACATCAAAAGTAACATGTTGAATAAACATACTTCATTTTCCCTCAATAAAAGCGATTTGTAAATATTTTGAATCTCTTCAGCATGATAGCGTTGAGGGAAATGCCATTAAAAAACACTACCATCTTTAGATCTTCAAAATAAAAAGGACTTTTGTTGCAGTGACAAGCTGGAGGGGAAATAAGGCATTATAGACCCAACATTGCTCAAAATAACATTATAGTTGTTTTTTTTACACAAACATGAAACAAAACATTACAGTGAATGAGAGCAAAAGTTTCAGGTTCTGCCATAAGTTAATTCATACAAATATTTTATTTAGTGATGTTGATTTGAATTAGAAAAACAATTTAGCACTTTTAAAATCATGATTTTGTTATCTTATTCTTACAGTACCGGCAATAATAGCAGCATTTGATCAAAATTCATTTCTTCAATTCACCTAAGACATGTCATTAGTTTTACCACAGTAATGAGACATCTCTGTGCATAGCTCTGTGTTCAAATGTTTATCAAGCTTGAAGGAAGCATTAGATTTATCAGGTTTTTACTAATGGTCCATGTATCAAAATGTAAGCATTATGTTAATGAGAACATAAATGGCCTTGGAAGAGTTCTTTAAAAAACATATTTGGATCCTTACTGGGAGCAGCACACACTTTTTACATCTGTTTTCATGTAGCAGCACATTTAGGTGTAACATCATACAAAAATACACAGTTATGGCTGAAGGGAGAAGTAACAGTGTTGTTTTCCCTTTTGTAAAAGTTGAAAACAAGAATATAGCCACCACTGACTTAGGAAAAAAAGACACAATGTTTTCTGTAATTGAAGGGCAGTAAGGTATCACTTTTGTTTTTTTAAGTTGTTGACCTACAAGTTTAGTAAGAAATACTGTTTAGCAGTGAAATAGCACAACAAGGAGTTCAAAACTACACAAACTAATTCAAGAAATGAAGTGCAGCGCGTGAACATGTCCGATTTTGTTCAAGCCAGAGACAGTTTGACCATTTCACAGACGTCAGTATGAAGTGCATGACAGACGTTTTGTCTTCAAAGGCAATCTATGCTCTGTTCTGTAGATCGATGCTACCTGCCCTTTTTCAGTTGCATATGATTTGAACAAAAGGCTCTCCGAGAGATTCATGCGCTGACACAAACACCCAAATGAAAGCGGTCTTCCCGCTCAGTTTTTATGTACATGATAAAGAGTCAAACTGTCCGTATATCAGTGGAACTCACCACTCTGACTTTGCAGCAACATCGACAACGATTCATTAGAAAGCAGAAGCCTGTCGGCCAGACACTTTGGCTGGACGGTGCCGCCATCCCAGCCTGAGAGAAACAGTTTGCTCCAACTTCTGCCAGCATAACCGTGCCGTGGTCACTTTCAAGCCATTGTGCGCGTCGTTTCAAAACTACTGGCCGTTGGTAATAATCTATGAGGTTTCAGTCTTAGTCTTTTTTCTCCTGGTTTGTCTGAATTTTTTTGTTGACCACTTGCAATGTGGTGAAGAAATTTCCCAGGAACAAGACAAAGAATGTCAGTGACAGCATAATTACCTGGAGAAAAAAAAGGAAAAGTTATGATTTTAACTGAAGCTATATCTGAATTTCTGAAAGGGCTCAGACATGTTTAGTATATGGGAATAACATTCTTTAGAACACTACACGTTATCACAGGTCATGTAAATAAATCAAGTTGAGCCTGTGGACAGACAAACCTTCCATGCACATCTTTTTATTTTACTTCAGAGGTCAACCATTCTGATAATAGCTTTAAAAAGGTTACATTTTTTGTCAGATACTGACAGGGAAAAGGCACACATTAGTTTACAAAGAATCCTGTCAAACATTTTCCTCTAATAAAGATAAAGATCACCCAAAACAAAAAATACATATTTTCCAATCTTACTCTTAATCTTATTAATTAATCAAGACCATTGTCGGAAATATTGGCCCTAGTACTGCCTTCTTTCAAATATAAATATAGACGTGTATATTTGGATGAACTGTCCCTTCAACAGCTGTTATTTCGGCCTGACATGCCTCTTGACATTTAAGCCCAGGACCTTCCAGTGTGACCCTCACCTGCCACTCCTTACAGTCCTCATGTCCTCCCAAGCGAAACAGAGTCAGTGAGTTGTAGAGCTGCCAAAACTGCAGTGAGAGGAAGCATAATGGTTCATTATGTTGCAGCACGCTCTCATAGCACACATTTCTCCTCAGCTAATGCCGTCTCTTAACTGTTATGGAAAACCCTACACAGTTAATACAGATCAAATAATAAATGCTGGTGTGAAATGCATTATAAAGTCTTCCTCACTTTAAGCAATAAAGCTGTACGAAAACGTTATGTCTCGACTTACATGGCCACAAAAGAGGAATGGCAAAAGGAAAGTGAGGCCTCTCCACATCCAGGATTGAAATCCCTCTGTAGAGAAACAAAACTGTAAAGCACACACAACACTCCACCAATGTGTTGTTATCCAGTCATTAATTACAGATGGTTTTAGTTAGTAGCTAATTCGTTGAGCTACTCGGATTACATCTGCTTGGCAGCACACTGATTTGAACAAATGTCTCCGTCACCTTTACCCTATTTTTTCCCCACACGGTGTTACATTTGGCTCAAGAGTTCAAACGATTGAAATGACTGCCCCCAAAAATAGCGTTCATCTTACCCACTGTGAGGTCCAGCTGATTTCTCTCTCCCAATGCTCGCAACCGGTATAAGCAGCCCCTCTGGTAGTAATACTGGAGGTACTGAACAAAGCCTGCAGGACAAATTGAGAGTACAAAGAGATTACTTCATATCTCAGAACTGGAAAGAAAACTTTCTTTTAGGACTGCATCCAGCAATCATTTTCTTTAAAGATTGATCTGCCAATTTTTTGATAAAAAACACCAGATTGCAGGGAAAATGGTCTGTTCCAAGAAATATCTATACATCAGAACCAGATTATTTGATTACAGAATCGGTTTTATTCCAGGTATTTACACATACCAGGAATTTGCTTTGGTATATGTGGTGAAGACAAAGACACAGAAAGAAGAATATGTAACAGATAAAATAGTATCTGGAAACAGCATTTTCTGCCATTGTTGCGTGAAAAACAGCTAATCCACTTTTAAGC
>NW_011333165.1:25690-83264 GCF_000735185.1 Notothenia coriiceps | reverse complement strand
AGATTATTTGATTACAGAATCGGTTTTATTCCAGGTATTTACACATACCAGGAATTTGCTTTGGTATATGTGGTGAAGGCAAAGTGTCTTTGCCTTCACCACATATACCAAAGCAAATAGTTGTTTGAATACTGCTGTTTCCAGATACTATTTTATTTGTTACATATTCTTCTTTCTGTGTCAGAAAGAAGAATATGTAACAAATAAAATAGTATCTGGAAACAGCATTTTCTGCCATTGTTGCGTGAAAAACAGTTAATCCACTTTTAAGCTGTTGCAGCAAAAGTCCTAAAAATGGACAGCAACCTATAACATGAAGCTAAAAGTGAAATATGTTCCTTATGTCCTCAAAACAAAAATAAATAGCTGTATTTGTAGGTGGCTTCTTGTTTTTTTAAAGAGGAACATCTATTTTTTTTATTCATTTGTTTTATCACCCAAACCCCCGACCAAAGAGCAATGTCACGAAGTCCTCACATCATGATGTACATTTGATGTTGGCAACAACTGTAACCACCAGCGTGTGAGAAATAATTACTTCTCTAATCTGGGGAGAAGAAATGTTAACAATGCAACTGTTGTATTTCAGATGCAACAATGCAGGCTATCAGTGTCCAGAGTATACAATAATTAATGCAACAAATCCTGATAATTAATTAAGAAAATCTTCATAAATCAAGACCCATGTATCCACTAGAAAGGAGTCTTTCAGTGTCAGCTTTTAGTATGAGGAAGGTTGTGTACACTTCCTCTAAATACATTTACACAACATTTAGTCACAGTCACTGATATCTAGAAATGTCATGATGACACATTCCCAACAATAAAATGTCGTAAAATGCAATTCATACCAGAGTTCCAGATATGTAACAACAATTGTCCTTTATCCGTCAAATCTGGTGTCTGTCACGGATGATGTAACACAGAGACAGCACATGCCAGAGCGCCTCAAGTATCCCCACATGTGGCTACACATGACCACAGTCAGCGAAAAACATGTGACATAGATATTTAGCTACAAGATAGTCGCAACAAAAAGATGGATTTCTGTTACCCCTTCAAACTACTTTTAATCTCAAAAAAGTGAATACTGCTTTTCCAGGATGAACTCCCTCATGTTTGGGTAACAACAATATAAGGAAAATACATTATTCTGAAATGGTCCGGCCAAACAGACTTCCTAAAGAGAAGCTGCTTCGAAGTCGAGTAAACAAATGAAATTCTTACTCTGATAAATGCAGAAAGCGAGGAACTGGCTTCTGAACATCTGATACACTGGTCCCTCTGGCCTGGGGGAAAAAAAACATACGGGTAAACAAAAACAAAACTGGAGCGCTTGTTGTCTCAGAAGTCGCTCACCTGTGTGGGATTGTACAAAATAAAAGTACAAATATAACGGCTGAAAGAAACAAACTAAGCCAAAAACTCACCATGTGAGCATCACACCCGACAGAAAGGTGGAGACATAATGGTGAAACACCCACCAACCGTAGATCCTGAAAAGCAGAAGAAGACATTTACCATTGAACAACCTAGCCATTTCAAAAATACTTTTCCCTATAATAATTAACTATTACAATTCCAAGTCAGAATGCAGTGCCTCAGGGTTGACACACAACACACCTGGAGCCATTGCTCATGAGGATGCTTTCCCGTATAGTCAATGTGCAGTAGTACCACACCAGCAAAAAGTTGAAGATTTCATCAGTGACTCTAAACAAATGGAGAAAATTAATATAATAAAACCACCTTTAACATTTGTATTATTTAAAGAAAACAATATGCAGAAACATTCTCTCACCGGTAGTTGAGGAAGAAGAGGCTTATTGCTCCAAACATCAGGATTATTGTCATATAAAGCTTGAACTTCTCATACTCGTCTTTATAGGCAAATCTATCAATTAAAAAGAAGGTAAAAAAGAAGGTGATAAATACACAAAAAACAAACCATATTTTTCACACTGAATACTCGACTTACTTTGCCTGGTTGCTGAGAAGCGTTACGTTCACACTGCCCAGGACCAGATTCAGGTACAGTCTGAAAAACACACACAAATGGAAAAACAATAAGTAATACAACACGTCTGTAATGTGAAGTGTTGCCATGCACAAAGTACTGACCCGTTTTTCTTCGGCAAATACGCTTCCATATCAAAGAACACATTTTCTTTATCTTTTATTTGTGTTTTCATATCCGCTATTAGTTTCAGTTCTTGCTCGTCACATGTTTTGGAACACCTTTGGAGAAAAAACCAAAATGATCATTAATGGAAAAGGAAATAAGAGCAAGAAGAAATATCTTTGATCTCGAAGGCACATAGAGATCATAACTTTTTAATAGCATGTACATATACTAAAAGAAAGTGTCCCCAACAAAAGCACTAAAATCAAAACTAAAAGACCACTTATTCAAAGAAAGTATAAAAAAAGGTGTATCTTCTAAAAGAGGCTGATGAATGTGATGAATCACAAACTGATAATAAACAAGTTCACTGATAAAGAGTGTCGTTCAGGAAACCAAGCTGTTAAAGGATCATGACGTTTTCTGTCTTGATCAGAGAACACTTACTTCGTCAAACTCCACCTTAGGTCTTTCAGGCATTTTTTCTGTTTACTGATGGCGCTGCTGCATGTTGTCTGAAGGCTGGTGAGCTCCTCAAGTTTTTGTCTGTACACTTTGTGAGTTTCCTAGTTATCAAACAAACAACAAAATTGTGGAGAACATGTGTAAGGACAAAAGTGTAGAGTGATTCTTCGTTATTGGGAGAAAAATGCAAATGTTTCAATCTGCAGCCACAAATGTATCACAATACAAGCACTACTGATGGGAAAACTATGCATGGAATTATATATTCCAATGAAAATACATGACCAAATAATGGTATATACAAAGCTTTGCCAATCCTAAAAAAAAAAAACTCTTAATGGACAACAAGGCCGATCATAGGAATTGTGATTATTTAGAAGGTCCAGAGGGCAATCAACAGTGTGTAATTCACTAAGTCTCTTAAAGCCCGCAGACAGAATATGGTTAGGAGCTAATACACAGATGTACAAATATGCGATCTGAGGAAAAGCAACTGTAGGCTGTTTCTTTGCACTAATACATGTTGGCTGTATTTTGGAACATCCCCAAACAGTTGACACAGTCACCTTCATTCTCTTTCCCAATGGAGCAGCTGCAGATTTTACATTTTGATGGCATCACAGGTCTTATTTGTCTGGTACTAGCATAGGCAGAAGGGTGATCGTGCCACAACACCATCATGATGCTTTATTTTAACCTAAAAAGGGGAGCTGTATCTCTTCCTATTATTGACCACTTATGTTGTTGTTTCAAGTTAGCTAGCTAGCCAACGTGAGCTAGTGTGGTAATGGTAAAGGATGATGATGTATTCAATGACTTCTGCAAAATGGTGTTCTCAAACAAAGCCATAGCGTGAAGTTACCTTAACACATTTCTTAGTAAGTTCAATAGAATTAATTCAAGAATAATTCAATTGTTAGCTAAGTTACTGTAGCTGCTCATTAGCCGCCTAGCAGCAACACAAGTAACCTGCTGCTAACATTAGCTGCAGAAAAACACGGGTGTTACTCACAATTCAAAGATGTTAACACATCCTGACATTTGTCCATCCCTTAAATACAATTTTGCTTCCAACAGCAAAGTTATTGGCTGAAAAAGCTGCGTTTACGGGTGAGCTGAGAATGAATGGCGAATAGGAAGGAGCCATCCAAACTAACGTAGTAGCTGTCAGTGCCATCCACGACATGCTATCCGACCAGCAGGCTACCATTAATGATTTACTGGTTTTAGTGTCACCTGTAGTTGTTGATATTCCTCGTCCATTTCCTCCCACTCCGTCTGAAACCTCGGTTTGGACATTGTGGCACAACAGCTGATTATGAAGGAGGATGGCTCCACTAGCTGGCTCTCACCTAGGGTCTGACTGTCTGCCCACTCAGGAGGAGCCGTTTTAAACGGGCTGCAGGGCGCATGCGCACCACTGTTGTTAAACCATAGGTTGAACACTGTCTATGGTAGAGCATTAAACTAATAATACACAGAGGTGGAAGAAATACTCAGATCAGAATACTCTGTTACAATTACAATTTCTGCATTCAAAATGTTAGTTAAAAGTGCAAAAGTATTGGCATCAAATTATAAAGGACCAAAATGAAAAGTAGCCTACTCATTATACTCATTTCTAATCATATAGGCCTATTATGTTTGTTTTTTTAAATTATAAATGTTGATGCATTAAGGTGTTAGTAAAGGTGCAACGTATTTTATGTACTTTGTATGCTGCAGGGTAGTTTCTGAATTTGACTCCAGGTGTACATAAAGTCGGAGTTTAGTGTTGATTATATTTCACATCATTAATCCAAATCTGCAAAGTAACTAAAGGTACAAAAAATAAATGTAGTGGAGTAAAAGTACATCATTTACCTCTGAATTGAAGTGGAATAGAAGATAACAAAATTAAATATCTCAAGTAAGTAGTACCTCAACTTTTTACTCAAGTACAGTACTTTAGTATAATGTACTTAGATACTTTCCACCACTGCATAGGTTTAAGTAATAACATACAATTTAAGAACAATTAACATAAACATGACTTTGGCATCAGTTACTCCCTCCAGACACACACTGTTTAACTTTAACACAGCACCAACTAAAGTACATAATTATGTTCAGTGGTGTGATGTAACTAAGTATATCTACTTAAGTAAAACATTGTGGCACATTATGGGACATTACTTGAGTATTTTCAAATAATACTACTTTATACTTTAACTCCACTAAATTTTGTTGGCACATTTGTACTTTTTACTCTACTACATTTATTTTACAAATGTAGTTACCTTATAGATTTAGGTTAATACAAAAATATAAATCGACACGTACATTATCATATATTATTATAGGCTAAGCTACCAAGCAGTGTTTTCCAAATATTGTTTTGTTTACCAAGTGCAAGACTGCATTGATGTATCAATAATTTTAAAACAAAAATATCTGGTGTTTAAATGGCCCATTCTGCATAACTTTTGAAGGCCTACTTAAAGTATTTTGATGCCAATACTTTTTTTACTTGTGCTTAAGTACACATTTGAATGCAGTACTTGTACTTGTGACTGAGTATTTTCACATTTTAGTATTGTTAAATTTGATTTATTAAATCATCTGATTACTTCTCCCTCCACTGCTTATCTCTTATGTTTTAACCATAGACTGTATAGGTTTTAACATTCAGACTCGGCATCAACTAGACTAGAGTACACAATTCTGTTGCTAGGATACAGTGAATGCTGTTGCAGACCCAAGCTAGGAAAGTTAGTGCGGCTAGCCGGGTTAGCTAATATGTTTTTTTATTAATTCGGTAGTTACATGGCCTGAGTTTACAGGCGGATTGAGTTTAAGTAAATCATCCGCTTGGACACATCGCTAAGGTATAAGTATCATCCTAACGTGGTCGTTGTCAATTACACTGTATTGAAGCTAACGTTAACTAACACCATTAACTAGCTAGTTATTATGTTAGCATAACATGTGCTTGTGGCTAACCTGCTCTTTTGAAAATATTTTGTATTAAAAGTATTGTAAATGCAGTGGTTGGACAAAAATGTAGATACTTTACTGAGGATTAAGTAGTTACAACACAGTGTATACATACTATGTTACTGCTAAGAGTCCTGCATTCAAAAGAGTTTCAAGATCAAACTAAAAGTAACAGTTACCCAAAGTAAAAAGACTCTTAATGCAGAATGGCCCATTTTTGATTCATGTATATTTTATGACTGGATTATAATTGGTAATGCATTAATGGGTTAATCACTGTTATTTTAATGAACATCAGTAGAGAACAGAATATACAGTACTTACTTTTTTCATGTTTTTGCATGATCTATTTGTATCAGCACTGCTGAAATCATGTATATCCAATAAAATAAATACAAATGCTTTAATTATATGTAGTAACATGTGAATATTGTGTTTTGTTTAAACAATTCTGTATTTTGGTAATTTTTTTCTCAAATATTCACACAGTTCTGTTTATAAATTGTATATTCAGCATGAAATAAAGAGCAATGTGTTGTTATTATAGTTTTAAAAGGTCACTCCTAGGTTTACTGCTTCATGGTTGTAACATGTTATCTGACTATGTTACAGGGTTTTCATCAAGCTACGCCCAGCCATGCCATATCTTCAAACATCTAAAAAAAGTAGAGCATTACTGGATATTAAGTCACAGAAATGTGGACTGCGGCACACAATATTCTCTGTCATCGGAAATGAATACACTGGAGAGTGGCAAGACAACAAAAAGCACGGTGAGATTCCTCTGATGTGAGCTTCTACTAAACTACAAGGACATTTATGAACCACAGTTTATGGAGCATGACACACTTTGACCACACTAGATAACTTATTTGCTTATTTGTTTGAAAGGGAAGGGAACTCAGGTCTGGAAAAAGTCTGGTGCCATTTATCATGGAGAGTGGAAATGTGGAAAACCCGATGGATATGGTACCTACAGTGTACTGCTCCCAGAAACAAAGGAGTTGGCAAAGAAGTACTGTGGTGAATGGAAACATGGAAAGAAGCATGTACGTATTCTATAGTGTTCATGCACAATCTCAGATGTATTCACGCTCTGAGATATGTTATGTGTTCTTTTCTATCTCTTCAGGGGTATGGGATGTACCTCTACAATAACTTAGCAGTTTATGAAGGGGAGTGGAGTGAGAACCAACGGAGTGGATGGGGAAGGATGTACTACGAGAGCAGGGATATCTATGAGGGAGAGTGGATGAAGGATAAGAACCATGGACAGGGCATCATCCGATGTGGTAAGAACACTGGGTTCACATACATTGTTAACATCTCAAATAGATTACATTATAGTTGGTCAAGATGGTGGATTTTTAAATGGTACTTTCGGACTTGTTTCCAAGCAAATGGAAACTGGTATGAAGGCACCTGGGGAGAAGGCAAGAAGAACGGCGATGGAAAGTTTTACTACTCTGACAAAGGCCAGCTCTATGAAGGCATTTGGTTGGATGGAGTAGCAAAATGTGGGACCCTGTCTGATTTTGGGAGGAATGAAGCACCAACACCATCAAAGTGTCAAATTCCACAGGTAAAACATCTGCATTGTGATTTGCAGCGATTGCAGACACTCTCTCTCCACTTATGTCACAAGATTAAACAATCATGGTCAACAAATCAAGTTTTCTTTTAACGTTTTATTGTGTATGAACATGTTCTTTCTTTAAGGTACGTCTGGTGGATATGCAGTTGGTTTTAAAGGAATCCGAGGAAGCCTACCTTGAGACGATCAACAGCAAGCTTCCACTCCACAACACACTAACAGAAAACAGATAATAAATGGCATGATGGCATTTTCAGCTTGTTTTTATTTACACCTTCTGTCCGTTCTTATCTGTGGAGCCAAGCAAAACATCTATTGATATTTCAAAAACACAAGGGATATAATTGAAGTCTTATACCAAGACTATTGGACTGACCAAATATTTAGCATACACTGAACTCTGACAATGATGGCACCTATCAACATCAAACTACATGAATTTGTACTTCTGAACTATCTCTTCCAATACAGACTGCTAACTCAGATAAATCCCTTCTTCTAAATTGTCGAGATGAAAACCTAAGCTAAATTTAATTTGGATAAGTACCAGAATGATTGAAAAGCACTTCATGGGTAATGACGAGTCAATGATGAAAGCAACATGCTAATTCAGGATTTAAGAGACAAGTGGAGTGCTCAGACTTTACAAAATGACGCACAGAGAAACACGTGTCCCTAATAATAACAATTACTCCATCAGGACTGCTAATTTTCTTTCCTCTCTCTAAAAATGTAAATTGTGAAAAGCCAAGAGGGTAATTATGACAAATCATCATTAGACGGGGCTGACTTGGTTAGTTATCCAGCATAGGTGATGGTTAACATGTTACAGTATATAACATTAAGTCATGAAGTACATTTTAATATGAAAGGCATTCTAAATTTGATGTGTTTAACTTGCGTAAGTGTTTGAAAGTAAGCGGCAAAGATAACATTCAAAATACAATATTTTCAAATAGTACATTCAATTTATTTTAGAAATTCTGATTGCCACTTGTCAAAATAGAGTGTGTTTTGACGTCACGTCAGCAAATATATTATACTAATAATACTGTAGTTTTAGGAGCTGTTGAGTCAGTCAACACTAACAGCAAGCATTACAAAAAATGTTGATGGACATTACAATAAATGTACAGTTTAGAGTAAAGAGTTACCTTGTAGTTTAAAAAAACACAACCAAAGTGTATTAACAAATATTAACAGGTTAATAAATTCAGCAGGCAGCAGACAGGATTTCAAGTTATGGTTGAAATGCCTCCAGTGTTAAGTCTCCAATTAAGACTTTCAATGTTCACAATACAATATGTCTTTACAAGTGAGAGGAATAGAAAGAGAAAAGGAAACAACTTTTTTTATATAGGATTGAAAATAAAAGTTGATTGTCTGTTCAAAAGAAAATGTGTCTTGTATCACATGGTCCAAACAATCAACAGAATAACATAAAACAATTGAAATAACTTCCCGTGCGTCACGGCAGATTTGCGAGTTCACAGTTGACCCAACGTGTTTCCTAAAAGTATTTTTAAGTAAGTTAATTTACAATAAAGAGGTAAGATATCTTTATTCCCGAAAGAAAAAAAGAAGTCAATCATGTGGCTTCTGTCTTAGTGATACCCCATGCAGACTAGAGTTCCATGGACACATATCCACCATACTTCACTATGGGAAGTGTGAGCTTGGGGACTGCAGGATGGAACGCTCCCCTCTGTTGTCCAGCTCGTTTTGTAGCCTGGTGAGATTAGAAAGCTCCTCCAGCTCCTGAAACTGTCTGTCCGTCTTATGGCTTACCAAGGAGCGGTAGAAATGCACCGCAAAGACAATGAAGATTAAACCGAAGGGGACCATGATAGATGTGGAGGTAATAGCAGCAGCCACACCAGCTGAAACTGTACTATTGCTGGACTTGTTGGGCTTAACAGGCAAAAATTTGACCCAGCAAAGTAAAACCACCTCGGCTAGGAAGAGTAATGTACCTATTACTGTAGAGAAAGCCCACGCCAGTTCAATGTGTCGGTGCATTCGTACGTGTGGCGACTCGTGCACAGAGTTGAGGTTGTGGACATTGCTGACAGCCTCTATATTGGGCAGAATGCAGGTGCTGACCATCAGAGCGAACAGGTGAACAGCTACAAGCACAGTGGTGCAGGCACTGAAGGCAATGAGGAGAGCAGGGGGGTAAGGGTAGCTGTTGTCCAGCTGCACTTCTACCATGGCCACCTGGAAAGAAGGAATAGAAGAGGAAACGGCTTTATTATACGAGATAAGTTAAAAACACAGGACTCCAAGTTATTGCTCAGATGCCTCCTGTGTAAATCAAGCATTTAAAATTCCCAGTCACAAACAATCAACAGTATAATATACATTATGTTATAGAGCATCGAGTGCATTACAGCAGATTTGTGAGTGAGAAGGAATAGTAAGAGAACAGGAAAACAACTTCATCACATGAGATAGTATAGAAACTCTATTGTCCATTCACACAACATGTGTCTCATAACAATCATCAGAATACCATCTTTACCAACTATTTAAAGAACATCTGAATGGTCACCCTCTAGCTATTCAAAATTGTACATATGTAGCTATAAAGTACAAAAGCATAAGCAATACAACATATATTTAAAGAATCAGAGTTAAAGTACATACATAATGGTCCATTTCAGATAACACAATAAAAAGGTGGAGCTTAACAGTTGTATCTTAATCTTCATTTGTTGTTTTGTACTAAAAATCTAAATCTGCAAAGGAACTAGTACATTAATGTATCTAATGAATGTAGTGGAGTACAAGTGTACAATTTCCCACTGAAATAACATGGATTAGAAGTAAAAAGTAGCATACGGATGGACATTCTCATGTTTAGTACATCACAATTGTAACTTGGTAAAGTGCTTGAGTACATGTTTTTACTTTACACCACTGCATTAATAAATTATAGATTATTTTGAGCAAAAGGAGTTCAGACTTTAGCTGTGATTTAACTACAAAAGAGTAAGAGTATGTTTTTAAGACATACAGTATGTTACCGTGGCAAAACCAGAAAGCAGTCAGCCTCACTTTAATGATGCAGCAGGTAAAGGTGGGGCTTATTTCTCACTATATATATATACTGCTGTAAAGCTTGTCTATTCACCAAGGGTTTGGGTGTTATCTTCATCCATAATTAATTTATGCATTATATTTTTGGAATAATCATAATATGCATACTAGTAACTTAAGGTTTCAAATACATTAAGTGCAGAAAAACAAAACAAAATCCCCCTGAAATGTAGTGGAGAAGAAACTAGTAGCATTCAGATGTAAATACTCAACACAAGTACAAGTAGCTTACCTCAAATTGTATTACAGTACTTGAGCAAATGTAGTTACTTTCCACGACAAACAAATGTGCTCAGCATAAGGATACATGCATGCTAAATCTACAAGTAGGAAGATGTTTGGGAGACATATGTTACCATAGCAAATCCAGAAAGCAGCGCTGATGTCCGGCTGGAAGCCTTCAGCTTGGCTCGGCTGAGGTACAGCTTCCTCCAGGACAGCGCAAGCAGTGAATGCTCGTCCAGACTCATGTCGCTCCTCTTGTAAGCAAAGGAAGAGCTGCAGTGCTGGCGTAGTTACCTCGCTCGTTACCCAACCTTGTTACGACAAAAACAAGCGTTCAACATGCCAACAGCGTACACTTAGTAAACCTTCAACCTCGCCAGCTGACGGAACTGCGGAAGCTATTTTTTCACCAGCAGTCCTCCCTCCGTGCTCAGCATGCTGTGCCGCCTGCACCTTACATTACCCACAAGGCTGCGCGTTTGAGGCGAACTTCCGGTTGCATTCCCTCTGCTAAGCTATCCAAAATCAGCCCTTAGTTAATTCTCGAATAATTACCACGTTCAATGTGTAGTTATTGTCAGATATTATGTTTTTGTCAATTTAAAATAACTCCTTCTGCAGCCCACGTGACACACACCATGCATATGAATTATTACAGAATGACTGAAAATAGATAAAGATATGCTTTTTCGATTATAAACTAGATACGTTATCTATTTAAAGCTATGGTAGACGATTAAACTGTCCAATAGTAGTGGTTAAAATATTTTTTTATTTGAGCTAGAAACAACAAGTGATTTATCTGATGTGATAAATAGTGTTTCATCTTTGTTTGTCACCCCAGCTGCCTGTAAAGCTGTGAACTACTAACACGCCGTGACGTTGTCCAACAATGTTTTGGTTCCTGGCGGTGACGTAACACACAAAAACATGGTTCCCTTGTTTTGAACCTGAAAAAGCGTGCTAAGTGTTTCTCTAACTTCACTACGCATGAAGAAGATGCATTCCCGAAACCGAGTGACTGGATCACACTGATAAGAGAATATGGCCCAGGCCGTGGAAACGTGTGCCGAATCCGGACGCAGGCTGGTGTGTACCATCGTTATCTTGGGGAGTGAGATTGGCAGCAAGCTAATTAGTGAGCTAAGCTAACGTTTGTAAACGCTGGGATGCATCAAGTCACAAGTTAGAGGCAATGAGGAGGAAAAGATAGTTCTCCCGCATTTTAGACCTTACAACTTATTGTATATTTGTAATAGATCAGCGTACAAGATAATACAGCATCTATAACAGTGTAATATTGTAAACATTATAGATGTATGTTGTGGAATAACGTACCAACTGCTGTCTTTTCCCTGGACAAGTGTCGTTAAACGGTTATCGTGCTTGACGTAACATTTTAGAAAAAAAATGCGTTTTTAATAAATATTAAAAAAGGGGGAAATAATATAAAAAAGGGAATATGACCCCTTACTACAGTTTTCAAGTTTTGATCGCAAATTCAATAGTAGCTCAATGTTTACATTTACTTTATTACTATTCAGTTGTTAAACAACAGTGCACACATTCCGTGTGTACTAATACCCGTCAAATAAAAGCTGACCCTAGATTAAATAAATGTTCAACCATGATGTATGGTGGTTTATTATAGAGACAGGGGGAGTTACCACAGAAAGAGTCTGCTGTGTTTGTTGTGTCATGTAAATCCTCACTCTGTTTCCAATGGCAGCGCTCCATCTGCCGGAGGATGTACGATGAAAACGAGGATCTGTCCGATGTGGAAGAAATTGCAAACATCAGAGGTTTCAGTGTGGAGGAAAAGCTGGTCAGTGACAGTTACAGCGCCTCATTTGTGCTCTGCATGGAGGGTAAAGGTAATATAGCACAAAGCATTTGTTATTATAATCTATTGTTACTCTTTTTTTTTATATTTAGCTGTAATATGGCAGGAAATATGCATGTCTTAACCAAAATATGTGTGTTTTACTTTAAATACCTTTTTCCAATGCAGACTTCTCTTATGAATATGTGCAAAAGGATGCTCTCAGGACCCCACTCATTTTTAAAGAGAAAGATGGGCTTGGGATCAGGTGAGAAGACATTTATCTGGAATATCAGCTTACATAAAACTTTAAAGATGTATCTTTTGAGGAGCTTGTGGTTTTGAACGGTACCCACTCTTTATTTGATGTATATTTATGTATTTAATCAATTGCAGGACTTAGCTCATTAACTGATTGACATACATATATCTTTTTCATAGAATGCCGGATCCAGAATTTACAGTCAGTGAAATTAAAGGATTAGTTGGTAAGTAGGATGCTATATACACAAACACTCACAAAATAAAATGTATGCATATTTGGAGTAGGAAAGTAAGAGGAAATGTTTTTAATAGTCAAAGCTTTAGTTTAAACTTTAATTTTCTATAAAATAAAAAGTTATATAAATGTTTTGTATGCTGTCTACTATAGTTTTTTTTAGAAAGAAGGAAACATGTAATTGGCAGATCCGACTTTAAAGAATAAAGGGAATTCAGAGGTATTTAATGTATTAATTATCTTATTTTATTTAAAGATAAGATAATGTGACATTTTTCATATTTGCAATGTTCTTCTTAATACACAGCTTAGCTACAGTGGGGAAAAAAAGTATTTAGTCAGCCACCAATTGTGCAAGTTCTCCCACTTAAAAAGATGAGAGGCCTGTAATTTTCATCCTAGGTACACTTCAACTATGAGAGACAAAATGGGGGGGAAAGAATCCAGGAAATCACATTGTAGGATTTTTAATGAATTAATTGGTAAATTCCTCTGTAAAATAAGTATTTGGTCACCTACAAACAAACAAGATTTCTGGCTCTCACAGACCTGTAACTTCTTCTTTAAGAGCCTCCTCTGTCCTCCACTTGTTAACTGTATTAATGGCACCTGTTTGAACTCGTTATCAGTATAAAAGACACCTGTCCACAACCTCAAACAGTCACACTCCAAACTCCACTATGGCCAAGACCAAAGAGCTGTCAAAGGACACCAGAAACAAAATTGTAGACCTGCACCAGGCTGGGAAGACTGAATCTGCAATAGGTAAGCAGCTTGGTGTGAAGAAATCAACTCCTGGAGTGGCCTAGCCAGTCTCCAGATCTCAACCCCATAGAAAACCTTTGGAGGGAGTTGGAAGTCCGTGTTGCCCAGCAACAGCCCCAAAACATCACTGCTCTAGAGGAGATCTGCATGGAGGAATGGGCCAAAATACCAGCAACAGTGTGTGAAAACCTTGTGAAAACTTACAGAAAACGTTTGACCCCTGTCATTGCCAACAAAGGGTATATAACAAAGTATTGAGATGAACTTTTGTTATTGACCAAATACTTATTTTCCACCATAATTTGCAAATAAATTCTTTAAAAATCAGACAATGTGATTTTCTGGATTTTTTTTTTTCTCATTTTGTCTCTCATAGTGGAGGTATACCTAGTATGAAAATTACAGGCCTCTCTCATATTTTTAAGTGGGAGAACTTGCACAATTGGTGGCTGACTAAATACTTTTTTGCCCCACTGTATATAAAGTGAAGCCTGAAAGAAATGAACATGATGGTGGCTTAGTTGCGCCATCTAGTGGGCAAGATGAGGAATTACATGAATTAGGAGCCACTTATTCATGATATCTGAGATCTGTGACGTGTCGTCAACGATATACATTGTCCGTATAAATCTCATAAACCATGCAAGACTGTGGACACACATATAGACAGATGCTATTTCATGTTATTGACAGTGGAAGTGCTCAAAGGTTATGGGTGTCCTGGGTGTTGTTGCAGGCAGTCGGCGCTCCGTGGATGTGATGGATGTGAGCACTCAGAAAGGCTCTGAGATGAGCATGGCTCAGTTTGTGCGTTATTATGAGACACCAGAGGAAGAGCGGGAAAAACTCTTCAACGTCATCAGCTTAGAGTTCAGCCACACTAAGCTGGAAAACCTCATCAAGCGGCCCACAGTGGTAATATAACACGCTCTGTATAATATTATAAAAGGTCACACAAATCCGGGGCTTGTATTTCAAGATTGTACGATGTGATTGATGGTTAAAGGTGCAGTTTTGCTCACTCAGGTGGATCAAGTGGACTGGGTAGACAACACGTGGCCCCCTGATCTGAAACAGAGCCAAACAGAAGCCACCAATGTAATCTCAGACATGAAGTACCCTAAAGTGCAAAGGTATGACTTTACTTCATTGTGTTTCTGTCTTCAAAAAAACCTCTCCTGAACTATAAGTAAAACAAACATCTAAACCAATTTACAGAAAATACTTCAAGAAAATGGCTCCTTGGCAGTAAATGTGATTTCTTCCCCCATCTGAATGTCTCATGTATCGCTTTATTATTGTAGAGTGCTGCATACAGTCGCTGCTATCCGTCTCCTGTAAGTGCTCCTGATTGTTGCTAGGCAGCAGAGTTTTCCACAGTGGAAGATGGTGGTTTTAGAACAGCTGTAGTGTGACTGCGCAGACAGCTCTCAGCCAATCAGCTGTCAGCATTTGTACATACTAAGAGTCAAAAGCTTATTTTTAACCTAAGTTCCTTACAGTTCATGCAATTAAACAGAGACATTTACCCAATTGTGTACCCCTTTATACCTATTCTGACTTTGATCAATTATGTTGATATTTATAAATTCTAAATTTTGATTAAATAAAGCACCCAAAAATTCTGAAGGCTGTTTATCTTGATGCAATAATAGGAAACGTGTTCTTGGCCGCTGTAGCTTTCAAGCAGAGCTACAGTGGGGCAAAAAAGTATTTAGTCAGCCACCAATTGTGCAAGTTCTCCCACTTAAAAAGATGAGAAAGGCCGGTAATTTTCATCCTAGGTATACCTATGACAGACAAAATGAGAAAGAAAAAAAATCCAAAAAATCACATTGTCTGATTTTTAAAGAATTTATTTGCAAATGATGGTGGAAAATAAGTATTTGGTCAATAAAAAAAGTTCATCTCAATACTTTGTTATATACCCTTTGTTGGCAATGATAGGGGTCAAACGTTTTCTGTAAGTCTTATTATCAGTGGTCTTGTATGTCTTCCATTTTCTAATAATTGCTCCCACAGTTGATTTCTTCACACCAAGCTGCTTACCTATTGCAGATTCAGTCTTCCCAGCCTGGTGCAGGTCTACAATTTTGTTTCTGGTGTCCTTTGACAGCTCTTTGGTCTTGGCCATAGTGGAGTTTGGAGTGTGACTGTTTGAAGTTGTGGACAGGTGTCTTTTATACTGATAACGAGTTCAAACAGGTGCCATTAATACAGNTAGAGGAGATCTGCATGGAGGAATAGGGCCAAAATACCAGCAACAGTGTGTGAAAACCTTGTGTAAGACCTCTGTCATTGCCAACAAAGGATATATAACAAGTATTGAGATGACTTTTTTATTGACCAAATACTTATTTTCCACCATAATTTGCAAATAAATTCTTTAAAAATCAGACAATGTGATTTTCTGGATTTTGTTTTTCTCATTTTGTCTCTCATAGTTGAGGTATACCTAGGATGAAAATTACAGGCCTCTCTCATCTTTTTAAGTGGGAGAACTTGCACAATTGGTGGCTGACTAAATACTTTTTTGCCCCACTGTATCTAGCATAATGTTACCATTCGGTACCCTATCAGGCTGAGTTTTACAATAGCTGGGCGATTTTTGACTTGTTTTCCGCTGCTTATGAGCTCTCAACTCAAAAACAAAAATTTGTGCGATGAATGACATTTTTTTTGTATACACACTGTTATGAAAAAAATAAAGAAGAGTGGCTCAGATTAAGCTAAATTACTGATTCATTTATGGCTTGGAGTGCTGATCATTCCTTAATTAATTTCCAGAGGAGCGATGTCCCATTGGGAACCGTTTACTCTACTCTAGTGCTCTTGTGAGTGATTTTTATTGGTGTTTTCCATTAGTAGCTGTAGATTTCAGTTAAACACACCTGATGCTTTCTAATTGGTTGAGCTTTCTTTTTCATATTTAGATCTTTAGATCTGTTTTACTTATCTAACTTCAACAATCGGCTTGTCTTGTAAAATGTAATTGTATTTAATTATGTATATATATTTAATCTCTTTTTCTGCTATAGGTATTGTTTGATGAGTGTAAAGGGCTGCTATACAGACTTCCACATTGATTTCGGTGGAACCTCTGTTTGGTATCACGTATTCAAAGGACAAAAAGTACGTTAATTTCCGTCTCTTATATATGAATATATGATAAATAAGGACTTGGTATTAAAATATACTAGGTTATTCTTTTGGAAACATGTATGATGTTCAGATACAGAGAAATGTATGCCATACTAAGTCATTATTTCAAGATTATTTGTCTTTATTTGTGACCTACGGGATCTTTTTTTTTCAATACAAGGCTAAGTTTTAATTTGATCTTTTTTTTTCTGGAGGAAATGGGGGTTCTTTACTATACAATATCAATTTATTTTACAACTTATATTCATTTATTGGTTTACCTTTCATTTTGACAATAAGAGGAAAAATGAAGGACAGGTATCTCTGGTCAGAGTGGATATCTAAACCTCAAAATAAAACACACTCTCCTTCTCCTCAGGTGTTTTGGCTTGTGCCTCCGACCCCTCATAACCTTGCCCTTTATGAGGACTGGGTCCTGTCAGGCAAGCAGAGTGATATCTTCCTGGGAGACCGAGCTGACGGATGCCAGAGAGTGGAGCTTAAGCAAGGATACACCTTCTTTATCCCATCTGGTGTGTTGGCATGGTGGTTTTAAAGAAGTCAGCAGGAAAGATTAGCTGCCCCTTCAATGGACAGTGATGCCAAACTTGACCTGAATACCATATTTGCATGGATCCTGTGTGTTCCTTATCTCTTTTGTTATTTCTGTTAATAAGGGTGGATCCATGCTGTCTACACTCCAGAGGACTCACTGGTGTTTGGAGGCAATATTCTGCACAGCTTCAACATTCCTATGCAGCTTACCATCCATGAGATAGAGAATAGGACTAAGGTAGGAGTCTGGCTGCATTCTCCATTGTGTAGCTGAACTGTGGCCTGCACCAAATTATAAAGTGATCTCTACCAGGATAACTCTATCTCTGTGAGAAGCAGGGGAAGAGTTCATGGATATAGACAGGAGAATACAAGTGATGGAGTGATGGAGGAGGAAACGGTTGAGATTGAAAAAGAGATAAGAGTAAAGAGTCAAGGGCAAAATATTTGTGAGTGACAGAAAATCTAAATTGAAAACCCAGGAAGATATGTGTGTGCCGAAAAGCAATTCTTTGTGTGTTGGAAGATGTTTGGTAGCTCCAGAAAGAAAATGGGCTGAAAGGGGTCACTGACTGTGTACTAGAATAGTTGACGAAACACCGACAGAACTCTGATTTAACATTGGCAGAATCAATAAAAAAAATACATGTTAATATTCATTGTTTTTAAACTTACTGAATATTTTTGTCTCTATTTTCAGGTTAATTCGAAGTTCCGTTTTCCCTTCTACAATGAGATTTGCTGGTATGTCCTGGAGAGATATCTGCACTGCCTCACAAAACGTTCCTATTTATCTCGGGAGGTCCGCAAAGAGCCTGTGCCAACTGGTGAGTGAGATCAAGTAGTGTAACTTCTCATTACTATTGGAAATACCCAAGAGGGGGCATATCATGAATGCCGTTTCAGTTTCTTGCTTCATCATACAATTCATTTTTCCAGATACAATGATTCTCTGACAATGCAGAGACCTGGCCAAAAGGGCAGCATGAACACAGTTACAACAAATAAACACAAAACAATAGAGGCACACGAATACAGTGGTCATAAAACACAAATAAAATGGCACATTAACAAGTCAATATGCAAAATAAAAGAAACAACTTCAATTATGGGATATACGAGCGATCACATCGACCAATGGATTGTTGTTCTCTGTCCTTTAAGATGGACTTGAACGCCCCCATAGTGATAACATCTGACAGTTTCAGCTCCTTCTGTACATTATTCCAGGCAGAAGGGGCAGCATATTTAAACGCTTTTTTACCCAGTTCTGTTCTCACTTTAGGAACCAGCATCTGAATAAAATATTGGGAGCGCAGGCCATATAGACTTTGTTTTTTACACATATATGTGCAAATATAAGAGGGAACCAGCTCAAGCAGAGATTTTAATATAAAACCCAACCAATGGGAAAGTCTGCGTGCAGATAAAGATGGACAATTAGCAGCAGCATACAAAGTGCAGTGGTGTACACGATATCCATATCCAGTAATAAAACGTAAGGCACAATGGTACACAGTATCCAAACTCTGTAGGCACTGGTCAGAGGCATTCATAAAGCAGATCACCATACTCCAAAACCGGTAAACTTATCTTGTATTTCCTGCTAGATTATGAGACAAAGGTCAACACAGGGAGCCCCTCCTCTGACTCCAGGATCCAGGACCTGAACGAGGACTCATGTGAGACTCAGGTCAGGGATGGTGAGAAACCAGAGAGAGGCGCTCAGGACGGACCCAGCTCTCCTGACAACCGGAGGGGTCAGCACCTCAAAGCTGTTTTATCTGTGGACTCTGAGGACAGCTGTAACCCCGGTTCCACCTCTCTAGAGTTCCCCCAAACCCCCTCTGACTCCCCAGCCGAGGAGTCTGTGACTAAATGGACGCATTTGACAGAGTTCGAACTGAGCGGACTCAGGAAACTGGTTGAGAAGCTGGAGTCGCTCCCTGAAAATAAGAAATGTGTTCCAGAGGGAATAGAGAACCCACAAGCCCTGCTGGAAGACATGAAGGTAGGAAACAAAAGGATGACAGTCATTTGCACAATGTATACTGTTCATATCACATGAAAACAAAAGTGTATTAGGGTCAATTAGGGTGTGATGAGGTTGGTCCAACTTTAAAAAGTCTGGCAATTTGCTCCATTGACAAAAAACTCATAAAGTTCAGTCACTGAATATTTAAGTTTATTTTTCTTTCTCTACATTTGTGAGTTTACTTGTTAAATGACCTTTTTCATCTCTGAGTAAATGTAATACTTTAAGCCGAGTCGTCCTTTAATTTAGGTTTCTTCTTTGTGGTTGTCTAGGTTCTCTTAAAAGAACATGCCGATGACGACCCACAATTAGCCATCACTGGGGTTCCTGTGGTGTACTGGCCCAAGAAAACCATAAAGGTAAGAATATGTCAGCTGCACTCTGAGACTATCTGATGGCTTTTGCGTACTTCTTTGTTAGGCCTATTAAATAAAGTTAATGGACACTCGATACACACATTTGAGTTGATCAAACAATACCAAAGAACAATCACCATAATATTATGTAAATTGAGAGAGCATTAAAGGTTCAGACCTTTTCACCTGAAAGGTTTTTGGAGTGTGGTCCAGGTGGAGAGGGTGGTCAGGAATCCAGAGTTATTTTTACCAGGAGGGGAAGGAGACAGGAGACAGGAGACAGGCAGGATGACTGAAGGATCAGGAAACAGTAGTTAGAAACCAAAATAAACTAATGGAGTATTTAGTAAGCGGCAAGAACATTCAACAAACTGTGTAACAGAATCTACAATCTGACAGCTTGGTGGATTTGTAGCTGAGTATTTAAATCCCCGATTGGGACGACAACAGATTGGCACCTGCAATCAAGCGCACGCACGCACACACACACACGCACACACTGGGGGAGACTGCAGGCTAGGCAAAGGGCCTGACAAAAAATAACTCCTTAGACACATAGTCCATGTGATATAGTGATCTTTTTATACTTAAATAGTTCTAAACACGAATGTTTATTTAAAATAACCTTTAATTTCATGTTGTTTTGATCTGAGCCGGAGGCCCTAATAGGGTACAAATCCAGGCTTTTACGCTAAAACTTGAACATATAATGTTGGTGGAAAAAAACAATGCTCAGGCAAATAAATTTTATTTATTAAAGCATGTGTGTACGCTCCACAATATTGAGGTTATCTGTTCTTTATTTTCATATTATTGACATAATTACATACACATATTCATTAATGATATATTTGTTAAACATATGCATGACGTGAGTAGCATACCTCAACAGTAGTTGAGTGGATGGGATGTGTTGTATTTAATGTGTGGAGGTGATTTGTGTTGGTTTTATTGCCCCTCTGGACCCCCCCTCCCCCCCGGTCCCTCTAGAGGCCAGCTGCTGGTGTTGGGGCCTCTTTGTGTTTGCCTTTTGTAATGAGATGCCATCTGGCTCCATTGGCTGAGGAGCCTGCTCTCCTCTCCCTGTTATTCCCATCATGAATATGACAGCACCTTCTCTGCATGTTCTCTCCTCATTGGATTCAGGCACACAGCCACAGTACATATTCTGATGCACAGCAGCCTCCCATTGGCTCCGCGCTCCCAAACACCCCTCCCCTTTTTTCAGGGAGTGTATCCATATTAATGAGGCAGGCTTGTCTGTGTTTCCTACATCTGCTTGTGGTATTGTGGAGCTTTAGAGTAGGAGGGAGGGCTGTAGGCCAGACAGCAGCAGCACGAGTAGAAGGAGGAGGAGGAGATTGCAGCCATGTCAGTTTGCTGTGAGCTGGACAGTGCGTGAAAAGCAGCCATGGCCATGTCGCTGAGCGCTGACGATGAGGACTACGACTCAGACTCTGAGCAGGTTAGCACTCCAAACCCCTGCAGGCTGTTACAGAGAGGCCACCAGAGGAATGCTGCTGCCAGACAGAGCAGTGAGCAGCCTCACAGGGCAGCGAGGGGGGAAAAAGCTACCTGGAGAGAAATGCATTGATTTATTCTAATGCTTGGTCTTTGATGTTTGCCCCTTTGTTTATTTTTTAGATGCGTTTGCCGCTTGTGTGTGTGTGCATGCTTGTATGTTTTTGTCAGGTGAAACCAGCAGCAGGAGCAGGCTGTGTTTATATAGCTCAGAGCCTCAGGGCTGCTATTGGCTGTTTCAAAGCAGAGAAGCAGAGGAATGGAAATACATGTAGATGGAGATTAATCTTTCATGGTTGGATTGTCAAAACACCAGATAAGCATGTTGGAAGATGTGTGACCCACAAATGGTTATGTGTTATTGAGAAAGCAGTCGTTACGAAAGGAATATTCAATATGGTTTGGGATAATCTAAGATGTGACTTGCTTACACAGCGAGAAATGTGTTTTGTAAATTAGAATATTTCTTATTAAACAACCCCCCATGTTAAAGTGGCTGCATATGGATGTTAAAAACATTTACCTCAAACGACAGATTTCTTTTTTGCTTTATAACAACACATTTGATCTATTTTGTCATGTAAAATGCGCTTTTTTTGTTGTTCCACAGCCATCTTTACATAAATTAAATATGCCCAGGTACATGCAGGTTGTCCACAGCAGGCTGAAAAACAGTGTTTTTTAGATTGTGTATTTTAGATTTCATATTTTCCAGACTCTAGTCCAGACCAGTTGCTGTTGTTTACTATACAGTCATCAGCAACTATCCACTCCAGAGGTTTTATTAGAGTTATAAGACTTGTTCCTCTTTCCTTTTGCCATTTATCAAATCCTGGCTACACACTATGTGTACTAGAGCTGTTACATGTGTTTTTTGTGCAGCATCAGCTTTACAACATATGCTACCACTAAAGCTTAACAGGAAACTAATCCCTTGCAGAACTTGTGAACCCATTTTCTTGCCAAGTTAATTGTTAACACGTTTTATTCCTAGAGGTGAAGAAGAGAGAAATCATGGATTTTACTAACAGTTATTTAAGAAACAGAAATTGGCTGGTGTTCATGTCTATTTATGGTATCCACAGTGTTGTGTGTATCTGCTTTGAATTCCTCCTGCTTTTGATGAAAACACATGCGTTGTGGTTCCTGCAGTCTGTGCACAGCATGCACTGTCGTCAATGTGTGTTTAAGGTGATGTTAAGTATATCCACAGTAATTGATTTCCACTCTTCTCCACAGTAGCTTACAAGGCTCCAAGGCTGTGTGTGCCAATGAACAATAAAGTCTGCTTCTCATAATGTGTCCCAGCTGAATAAGCTTTGAAAAGGCAAGAATACTTGTGGTGGTTACTTGTGCTGTCCCTGTACCGAGGACACGGGTATGTGTGTTTTTAAAATACTAAAATCCCTGAGACTGAGTGAGAGGCAGTTTATTCATTTGACAGTGTTGTTGTCAACCTCTCCTGCCATTACATTCCGAGCATCAGAGGCATGTCTGCTTTAGAGATCACTGACTGTACAGACGGAAGGGGGGGTTAGAGGGGATTTAGGGGACAATATGGACATCTTTCTGAAGTATCCTTTCATGTTATTGTTACACCTGCAGCTGCACGTGTAATTAGACACAACATACCAAAGCTACCGGTTATTTAACGTGATCTGACATCAGTAAAGGGATCATAACTCTGCCCTGACTCACATCATGGGGTTTAAAAACGGAACTGTGTGTTTTTCTGGGATATAGTCTGAGTGCAGCGTGTTTCGCATATAATCCCTCCGAATACCCCCAAAACAGCAGACTGCATAACCCCCCCCCAAATATCTCACTCTAATCCTGTCTGGTTACTACATATCTGACTGTCTATTTCAGTCTATTTCATGGCTATTGTTAGAATAAATTACAGTAATATGGCTCAAATTGAGCCCGCTTTCTATTTTCTGGTGGAGAGTCTCATTACAGCTCTTATTGGTTACACGTCTGTGTGTCATAGACTGTACTGTTAGGGAATGGGACGTGGCTGTTGCTATGCTGACGCTAGGAGAATCTGCACTGCCGATGTAACTAAAGAAATCAGTTCTTCCTCTCCAATAGCTGCAGTGTTTTTTTGCACTCCGTCTTCTTTGTTTATTTCATCTCACACATTGCCACATATCTTCGCACATGGCACGCTTGGCGGATTTTTGACATGTGGTTTTCATGTTCAGAATACATTGTTGTGGTTGGGCTCTGAGCCTGAGAAGGAGCTGAATATATTTAACACTGGAACAATAATGTTGGAGATCAAAGGCATCTCATCTCCATTACCCAGTTCTATTAAATGGAGCACATTACATGTGTACTGTTATGAATCAGTCTGCACGCCCTCTAACACAGAAGAAAGGCTCCTAGTGATCCATGTGTGAAATGTAGCCATAAGTGCAGTTTCTCTTTGAAGTAGGAACATGCAAGCAAGTGAAGTGCTACATTTGGAAAGATGCCTCCAGGGACATTCTCGATGTGTTTGTTTCCACAGCCTGTGCTTTAACAGCCGTGAAAAATTGTATGTTTGTACACAGTGTGACCAGATTTGTGTTTGTGGATAATACAGTATGTATTGTGTGCATTTGCATATATTGATTCCGCTGTGTTTGAAACTATTGACCCAGAGCCAAGAAAGGTTTAGGTCCTACCGCCTACATCCACATGTCACTGACCCCTATTGAATTTAATAGAATGCTCAGATTTTTTTTTCGTATTACACAACATGATTGTAAGTTCATATTATTGAGCCCTATGACCATTTTCAATTAAATGCAAACCAAAACAATGAATTGAGAAGCTCTTCATTTCCTTTTTTACTTATTTACTCAAATTGGAAATTTGGTTCAATAACATTGTTATGTCAAATTGATAATAGTTTGTTGACCATTTAGTATATTCTGAAATGCTGATTATATAGCATCCTTTAAGGGTCTTGACACATCCATACTTAAAATCCACTTCACACGATTACCACATGAAAACATCACTATTTAAATTACACACCTATATTCAAGTAGCATATTTTGACTGTAGCATCTTCTTATTGCTCAATATTTTGTAAAATCATAAATGTATCCTTTATCAGCAAACTTATTTATAGGCGCCTGTTTATTAAGTATTTGTTGCCTTGTTATTTAAGTTACCTGACACTGTATCCTCTTTATCCTTCAGCCCCGGCCTCCAAACCGGCCGAAACCTAAGATGGCAGCTTCTCCTGCCTCAGCAGTCAAGCTGTCAGCGTGTCGGGGAACATCTGGCGCCAGGAGGAGGCGGACGCGCTGCCGGAAGTGTGAGGCATGCCTGCGGACGGAGTGTGGAGAGTGCCACTTCTGTAAAGACATGAAGAAGTTTGGTGGGCCGGGCCGCATGAAACAGTCCTGCATCATGAGGCAGTGCATTGCAGTAAGTTCATTCAAAGACATCATGTTAAAGGAAGTGTTTGACATTCTGTGAAATGCACATATTTGTCAGATTAGACGAAAATAACCTTTTTCATGTCGGTATGATATCTCTTTACTAAAGTGATATAGGAAACATCAGACAACCTTAATATTTTGTGACATAAATGTTAATATGTCAACAGACATCACAGGCACAGGTAGAGAGGAAAAGAGATCTGTTCTCTCTTTGATGACTTGAAACTCTTCACTGTCTCTCTTATGTGTTGCATCAACACACTGTCCTCTGTACAAACTACACTGAAACTATGCATCCCTGTAAAGAGCGACTAACCCTGCACCAGTAGTACTACTCATGCCTTTTCTGTAACTCCCTTTTGAAGGTGTGGATAGTCAACAAAGCTCTTCACATCAGGCCAAATTGGGTATTTGATTAGGGTCGAAAGAACGCAAAGGTGGATTACAAACCCACAAGCAGAGTAGTTGACCCTCTTGAGCCGGATGCCATCTTCTTACATTTAAAGAAGCCTTTTCATTGCTACTGTCAGACTGATTCCTTTGAAAATCCCACAAGCCAGCTGCTGTTTAGTATGGCTTATATACCCAAAGGGTAGGAAGGTATGTGAAGGTCTTCTTATTCAGGGTCAATCCGCCCCCTAGTTGCAACCTCTATCTTGTGAGCCATGTCCGAGTAGACCCCATTAATATATAATCTAACAATGTAAGTAGTAGTAGTAACAGCTGTAGTAGTGTTCCAGGAAGAGAGACACAAAGATGATGTCAGAATGTTTCAGCACCATGGACAGAGACACATAGGGAGAATGGATTTATAAAATAAACATTTGATTGTTTCTGCATCATACTGCATACAGACAAAGACTCATTTTGAATGATAGACCATGATAAACAAGGGGGTGAAAGGACTTGGCATATGTCCCAATAAACCACACTTGCGGTCCAAAGCTCTTTAGCATCTGTGTCCCACTTTTAAGATATGCCAATATGCTTAACCCACTCTGGATGTTCACTCCCTAATACTGCTTCAGAGCAGTAGTCAGACTGAGTATATGCCACACTTCATTGCAACCTGGTGTGCCAAATTAGCCCATATGTTGGCCACTAGTTTGTTTGCAAAATAAACCAACAAGTTGGAAGATGGTAATGACATAATGCATTAAATTAATACAAAATAATGCATATAGAATTAGGTATGAAATACATGACTTTCAATGATTTGTGGAAGAGTAAAAAGAGATTAAACCAAGAGAAAAGCAACAACAAAATACATCTCATCCTTAATGCACAAGTAGCATGTACAAAAACATTGCAGATGGTTACTCACTCACTTGAGCTCAACATTGTAATCAAACTTTGAATGAATAGAAGACAGTATTGTGAGGAGGTGTGGGTTTACTAGTTCATCAATCACAGTTGTGACTGAAAGAATATACGTTTTAAGCAACAGCCTTAGCTTCAAGCCTCTTGTTTTGTGTTTGTCTGCAGCCTGTCCTGCCCCACACCGCCGTGTGTCTCGTCTGTGGAGAGGCAGGGAAAGAGGACACAGTGGAGGAAGAGGAGGAGAAGTTTAACCTCATGCTCATGGAGTGCTCCATCTGCAATGAGATTGTTCATCCTAACTGTCTTAAGGTAAATTAGTCAACATTAGTATGTACTCAATAATATCAGACGGATAGAGCAGAGGCCTGTACTACGAAGCTGGTTCAACCTAGCCTGGATATGTTTGAGTTAGCCGGCTGGCCTAATCCAAAACATACGCGCTCTCGCTAAACTGTCCTACGACGCGGGTTATCAAGTGGATCGCTCAAGCCAGCCGTGTCCCATCTAGTTAGGTGCGCGTTCACATGAAAGGGGTGGTATTTGGAGCATTCGACCAATCACAAACATGGAGAAGCGTACTGACAGCGCAGCGTCATACTTCCTGAATGAAAAGTCAACTATAATATTAGACAAATATGAAGAAGTTAAACTTTAAACATCCATGACTTAAACACTTTATCCAGGATAAAAGCCACATAGCTGCACCTGCAAGGTGAATACAGCTGGTAAAAGAAAAAGTGTTTGAATGCGTACATTAACAGGTTTATGATATCACTGCCCCGTCTAAGACACGAGTGGATCTGACTTTAATTACATTTGTCTCGAGTGTTTCGTCAACTTAATGTGTTGCTTAAAATAATACTTCTGCATACAGTATGTGACACTGAGTGTTGCACGGCCAGATACGGCTCAGCTGACTCAGATAAGGAAATGTATGATACATTATGATGTGATATGCCGCGGACTGTACTTAATGTTACTCTGATCCGGTTACTTATGTTGTGGTAGATATTTAAGTAAGCTTTCTTAACGCTAATGTTATAATAGTCAGATTGCTCTGAAGATGGGAAGTGATATTCTATTAATGTTCACGTTCACACAGTCGGTGATTTTTGCCGGCCGTCTTTCCTGCAACGGCAGCTTTTCTTTATTTCCTTTCTCCTGTAATATGACTTGATCGCTTTAGACTCCGCACACTGAGCTCTGATTGGTCAGCAGGCAGTGCTTCCACTGAGTTGAGCTCTTAGCCTGCAACCTAACCTGGACCCGACCAGGTTAGCCGCACAGCATAAGTTACCATGGAGATCTAGCCTGCTAAAAAGAGAACCAGCTTCGTAGGACCGGAAACCCAGAGTTTTCCCTGAAGTTAGCCGGCTAAGTGAAAATCCTGCTTCGTAGTATACCCCCCAGGTGTAACTGATATGTTGATATTGATGCAGCCAAACCCACATGTACATCTTTGAAAAAAACTTGATGGTCAACTTCAAATGTATGTTTGATGACCACAAACCACACGATTGGTCCACAACTTCATTGTGTTACAGTAATAAGATATTACTTTTCTTTACATTTTTGAGTTAAAATAGGTCACATCATGCGTCACAAAAGCATAATTAAATCTGTTCCTCTATGTGCTCCTTTCCGCAGGTAAAAGATTCAAACGGAGTAGTCAATGATGAATTGCCCAACTGCTGGGAGTGCCCAAAGTGCAACCATGCTGGGAAGACAGGGAAAGTAAGTGTCTTTATGGACCTCATTCTGTATGTGTCTGAATCTTTAGATGATTAATCATTTGACTCAGAAACTCAGAACCAGAGAAATAAAGTTGTGTTTGTTTTTCTAACCTTTTGGCCTCAAAGCAAAAAAGGGGGCCAGGATTTAAGTACGCGTCCAACCTTCCTGGCTCTCTACTGAAGGAGCCGCGGTTAAACCGGGATTCAAAAGACGAACCTGACTCGCCGATAGTCGCAACTGTGACTGCTCTGACTGCCACATCTGCTCTTAAGAGAAAGGCAGAGCGGGAGGAAGTCCCTAAGAGGAAAGATGACGAGCCACCGAAGAAACGCCCCCCCTTGCTGTCTCTGGATGGTACGCCCCGGCCGAGGATTGAGGACAACCCACTGAGGAAAAAGAGGAAACTTTTTGACACCAATGATGAACCTGTCATTGTAAAAAAGAAGGTAAGACCCTTATCTTTTGAATATACTACTAAACAAATGAAAGTCTTAACTGTAACTGAATCTGTGTTTATACTCTTTGTTAGAAGAAACTCTCAAAACCGGATGACCCTCTGACTCCCAAGCGGCACATCAAGACCGAGAACGATCACGATGAAGAAGATGATCAGGTAGATCACGAAGGAGATAGATTTTCTTTGGAAAGGATTAAGTTAAAGGGGAAAAAAGAGTATGACGACGAGGACCAAGAAGAAGATGAGGAGGGAGAGGAAACAGTGAAAAAAGAGAGAGACCGCAGTGCAGAGGACAAAGCCAAGGTGTTATTAAGTCCCCTGATAAGAACCTCTGCCATCAGAGAAAGTGAACAAACCACAAACTCTCCCAGAGCGGGACCGAGCAGCGACTCAGGAGACGCTCAGCTGAAGGCTCGCCATCAGAGACGACGGCTCCCCAACAAGGAGCTGAGCAAAGAGTTCAAACAGGAGACTCCCAAGGCAGCGGACCAGAACCACGGCTCGGTGAAGACAGAGGACGGCTCAGCCAATCACAACCGACGACAACTCAAGAAAGAGGACTCAATGACCAATCAGAATCGCAAACCGTTAAAAACAGAGGACTCTTCCACTAATCAGAGCCGCAGGGCCCTTAAAACGGAGGAGGGTTTGACCAATCAAAACAGGCGGCCACTGAAAACCGAGGACAGTCTGGCCAATCAAAACCACAGGCCTGTAAAAACTGAGCCTGAGAACGAGGTGGACGAGCAAAAGCCAAGATGGCCTCTTAATAACGGCGGCAGTGATCTGGGGGACTGGCTGCCACACAGGGGGCGAGAGGGGAACGACACGACGCGAGGTTACTCGCCGCTCGGATGGAACAGGGGCACCCAGATCACACCGATATGCCCCCGACCACTTCCCTGCAGGTCCCCGCCAAAATGCATCCAAATGGAGCGCCATGTGATCCGTCCTCCTCCCATCAGCCCCCCGCCGGACAGACTCTCGCTGAACGACGGAGAAACACACGTGATGCGCAGGGAGATGTGGATGACGGTTTTCAGTCACTTGACTCACAGAGATCTCTGCGTGTGCATGCGTGTCTGCAGGACGTGGAACAGATGGTGAGTTTCAGATGCCCTTTGTAGTTTTAACACAAGTACAGTATCCCACAGTTCATTTGACATTAAAGAGGCTCTAAAAGAGGGGTTTCCCTTTCCTTTACGTTATATAGGTTTTTGAGCACGTAAATGGTCAAATTTGTCTGAACGCCTTAATTGGACTCCTTTGTTTACTTTTGGAACATAGTGATAGCACTATGTAATGCTCGCGCTTCTATTGGCTATCGCTTTTGATACATTGTAAGGGCGGGACATCTCTAAGTGGTTAACCAATAACAATTGAGCCGGCCAGCTAGCCAATCAGAGCAGACTTGGCTCTGGTTTTAGACAGAAGGTGAAAAGAGATGCTGCAGCACATGCAGTATGAGAAAAATAAAGAACTTTTTGAACATTAAAGCATGGAGAAATGTCTCAGTAGGAACACAAAATACAAGTGTGAACCTGAAACAATGTGCATGATATATATATTTAAATATCTGCTGTGTTTCTCACCAGGTGCTGCGATAAGAGGCTCTGGAAGCACATCAATCTGAACCGGTGTAAGTCCATCACTCCTCTCATGCTGAGTGGGATCATCCGCAGGCAGCCGGTGGCTCTGGACCTCAGCTGGACCAACATCTCCAAAAAACAACTCAGCTGGCTCATCAACAGACTGCCAGGTAAATACATTCAACCAGCAAAACAATGCATTAGGTTTGAGTTTGAATGAAAAGGCAATAAATGAGACCATTTTGGAGGAAGATGAGCGGGCTCTTGGTGTGTTCTAAATACCACAAGAAACAAATGGGGGATCAAAACCACTGATGCATTATAAACGAGTAAGATCTGATGGCCTTTGACATTTCCATCTCACTACATAATTATGAGTTTGGTTGGTTCCAGAAGAAAAGTATAATTAACTAAATTCAACCTAACCAACCCCTTATGCATTAGCTCATGGAGTAATTGTTCCCAATTATAGGTCTCCAGATTCCCAATTTACAGATACCATTACATTTATATAAACTTTCTGTATAAGTATGTTCTTACTCACCAATTTGCACTGATGTAGTCTGCAAAAAAGTATGTACTGAGGTCAGTAAAATCACTGTTCCAAGAATTGATGAAAAACAGTATATGTTTACGTTGCATGGGCAGTTTTTAGTTAAATTCCCAAATGTGACCATATGGCTCCTCCAACTGGATAATGATATCCCCAGAGGCTCCTGAATAAAGATTTCTCTTTTTCTTCTTAATGTCTCTGCTGGATCAGTCAGCTAATTGGATAAAAGTACTCACTGTGTGTGTGGGTGTATTGTGTGAGCTCAGTTTAACTAAAACTCTGGAGACGGGAGAAGCTGAAAAATAGGTCACCTTCTTCAACAGACTGAATGTGAGTCTGCATTATATTTAGTTTGCAGGGAAGCTTCCTGTGGCCACGTAGAAGAGACTTTGTGACACTTACAGAAAAGCATTGCATTGTAGCTTAGTAGTAGTAGGCAGATGGACCATTCAATACTTGTTCTGCAAATCCCTAAGAAATGTTGAGACCCCACACTATGACATGTAACAATAATTATCCTTCCTCACACACCACAGGATTTAAGATCATAAATATTTAACATGGCCAATTTAAAACAAAAATGTATTAAAACATCATCAATATTTGCTTTGCTGACCATCCTGATTCCAGCGTTGTGTGTTTCCCAGCTTATTGTAAAAAGTGTCTAACCTGAGGTCCTGTTTGTCCTCCTGTCCCGTCAGGTCTGCGGGTGCTGCTGTTGTCAGGGTGCTCCTGGGTGGCGGTCTCTGCCCTCTGCACCTCCAGCTGTCCTCTCCTGCGGACCCTGGATGTTCAGTGGGTCGAGGGACTGAAAGACGCCCAGATGAGGGACCTGCTGTCTCCTCCTACAGATAACAGGCCAGGTACCAGCCTGCCCTTCACACACACTGTGGAAAACAATTATTCTGACAGAACCCCTTACATGCATACAAAGAATAGACACATGGAAAAATGTGATGTAGCATATTTCTTTACATAGTCTTATTTATGTTAGAAAGCAACACAAGAGAATTGTATTACAAAGAATTAAGACATCTATGCAGATTTAGAGTTAGATTTGTTGGTATCAATTATTAAAGACTGAACATGTTTTAATATATATATTGGTTGAACTACTTTCAAACTATTTGTAGGAATAATTTAAGAAATGTTTATCACATGAAACATTTAAAAGATTGTCTCGATAGTTATTAGTCTTTTCAGTGGCTAAACACAAGAGGGAGTATTTTGACAATTATTCAGAGTGAATATACACATAACATTTATATTTAAAAATGTCAGTAGAGGCTCTGCAGTTTTTTTGCCAAAGTTACTCACATAGGAAAAGCGCTGCGTGTATTTCCGACTATTTTTAGCTGCGGATTATTACTATATTGGTCCTCAGTGGTTATAGCATTCTGGTTATGTGGGATTAACTCAAAATAAGGTACCATGTCCTTGTTTCTCTTAAGGAGGGAACATTTCACCCAGTGGCTCAGTGATGTTGGGAAAATAGTTTTTAAACAATAGCGGTCAATGGCGCAAGATAAAGTTACAAACTTTCGGATGGTAGCTTGTGTTAGTATTTTTTATATTTTATTATGTGCCCTGTTTCTGATCGGACTAAGGTACTGTACATTTTGTTTTCCATATAAGGATACCAGTGCACTGATACAGTAAATATGAATACATGAATGTTTTCATACACTATAAAGTGTACAAAGCATTTTTTTTTTTTAGAAGGAACTTACTATAACAGAATGTGCCATTTTGACTGCCTTTTTTTGCGCAAGGCTAAATAAAATAAACTGAATTATAATGTATTCATCCTCTTTTTTTCGATACTTTGCAGGTCAGTTGGACAACAGGAGTAAGCTGCGGAACGTGGAGGTCCTGCGGCTGGCGGGCCTGGACATCACGGACACGTCTCTGCGCCTCCTCATCCGCTACATGCCCTCGCTGTCCAAGCTGGACCTCAGCTACTGCAACCACGTCACGGACCAGTCGGTCAACATCCTGACGGCGGCCGGGACGACCACCAGAGACTCGCTCACTGACATCAACCTGTCAGGTAGGAGCCGGTCGTGGTTGGCTGTAAGTCCGCCTGCATTTGACTTGCTCCCCCTAGTGGCTCAATTCTGCATTCCTAATTGAATGGCAAAGTCACGGTGGATAGTGGATATGTTAAATCTATACATTAATTCCATAGATGCAATTGGAACATTTTCCTCTAAGGTAACAACATCATTTACAATCCTGCAGAGCATTATACAAAGTATGCACTTAGTTTTAACAAACAAAAATTCCAGTCGTTATGTTAGTACAAAACCCAAAGATATCATTTTTGATATGATATACAGAGAAAAACAGAAAATCTCTACTTTTGTAATGCTGAAAAAAGCAGTTTCTGACATTTTGGCATTCAAATATTTTGACTTTGAAATAATGGCAATTATTTTGTTGTCGGTTTTCTTTTCCATTAGTTGTATTTTTATTCTCAACTACAGCTCTAGTGGATTTAAAAACATAAATCAATCCATACACCTGCATTTTTTTGTGGTTAAGTGCAATAGTTAATATGCACACCTTAGTAAAAATTATGCGGTCCAATACTACAATCCATTAATAAATCTGATCAGGGTTTCTGTTCAAACTATTTCAGAGAGGTTGTCTTTTTTTCACAAATGCTAATAAGATTAAAGTCAGACACTTTTGTTCCAGCAATACAATCAAATGTGAAAAGCATTAAATTAGAGAGCCATTATGGAAGCAGCTGAGGGGCAAATGCATTTTGGCTTTCTGTGTCAAACAGTTCTCACCATAGAGAACCTTTTGGCTTCACGTCTTATAACATCCTAGTGTTGATTAATCCCTGCATGTCATATCTTTTGTCAGTATCGGTGACCCGTTATACTCCATGTGTTCCTTCTCTCCTAACACGGTGTCTCCCTGCAGTCTGTAACAGGGTCACTGACCAGTCGCTGACCTACTTCAAGCGCTGTGGGAGCGTCTGTCACATCGACCTGCGATACTGCAAGCAGGTGACCAAGGAGGGCTGCGACCAGTTCATCGCAGAAATGTCCGTCAGCGTGCAGTTTGAACTGATAGAGGAGAAACTGCTGCAAAAGATCAGCTAGGAGCACACTGTGACATTTAACATTTAAGTGAAACTACTGTCCACACGGAGGCAGCAGATGACTTGTAGAGAACGACGCTGTGTTTCGTCAACATATGCAGACGACTCAACAGACACCAGGACCGTCTGTCTGTCTCTGTGAAACCATGAAAAGGGAAGCTGTGCTGTTAAGCCCGAATGTAAAAAAAATGGAAATCTTGTCCTGTTAAGGCAATATCGCAAAAATGTTTCTGTTGTTGTTTGCACCCGTTTCTAAATTATTTATTTCTTTATATATTGATTGTTTATGTATTGTATCATGACTATCTTTTGGTGTTTATAGATTATTTTTTGTTCAAATGCAAAGTTTGTTGCATTAGAGTAATATTTTTGTATCAGAAAGTGTTTCATACATTTATGTGCAGTATTTATGCACCACTGTACAGTATCATACCATTGGAATTGATAATCAATCGGCATTACTGTTACACTCTTTATTGTTGAGAGGCAAAGGTCCAATTATATGTTGCCAAAACGTAGGATGGTAGCTTGTGTTTGTATTTTTTATATTTTATTATGTGCCCCGTTTCTGTTCGGACTAAGGTACTGTACATTTTGTTTTCCGTATAAGGATACCATTTGCACTGATACAGTAAATATGAATACATGAATGTTTTCACACATACACTATAAAGTGTACAAAGCATATTTTTTCAACAATGTCCGGCTATTTCTGCTAACAGCTTCTAGTTATCAGGGTTATATTAACACATAGCTGCAAACAAATGTCTCTCTGCTTGTGAAAGGAAGCGCTTTATCTCCGCATGCAGCAAAGAAATATGCTTACACCACAGTCAATAGATTCAGTAACTGTGTAACAATATAATCACCTGTTTACTCCAGTCATTATCCAAACTCCATATAATCAAAAAGAGGTGAATTATTCTGGAAATAAAGACACAACAAAGTCCAGGAAAATATATCACATTTGCAAAAATCTTATAGAAGAGACATGTTTCTCCTATTTGTCAAAAGTGCAATGTGTAAAGAAATGTATCGTGTATGTTCCCCTGACTGCACACATTTGAGCAGAGGGAACAGAATACTGTTCTTTTCAAAAGGGCAAAATATCGTATTTAGAAGATGTAAAGCAATTATCGATGAATCATTCCAGCCATCCATCTCCGAACACCAGCTTCTGACATAAGGTTAAGAAATCCTGTTAAAAACCAAAAGCACTGTTTCTTTTTTGTAAAATATGAGACAGGATTTATGGCCCGATGCCATTCAGTATTTGCCATTTGAAGAAACTGCAAAAATAAAAACGTATTTCATAAAAGATTTGTGCATATGTAAAAGTAAAATAGGATTTGTTGATTGTTTTATTTTGTAGATTATACTGAAGACCACTATTGACACTGACTCTTCATTTTAAATCATGCTTTAAAGTTGTATTTGAATTTAGTTAAACATCTGATGATAAAGTACTTGCAGCCGATGCTGTCAGACAGCAGCCTTTTCACAAATGACACATTTATTCATCATAGTTTTTGAAGCCATTTCAAAAAAGATAATTTTGCTATTTAAAAAGAAGATGTTTAGAAATCAATGGTTTGATAGGTACGCATTTTTCTTGAAAAAAACTTTTTTAAGGATAAAGCAACTTTGCAATAGTGTTTGATTTTCAGAGGATGGGTTTACATTTGCATTGTATCTGTTTATTTTTTTTACTTAACCACTATGTCTCCATGAACATTTTAGTGACTGTAAATCTGTACATAATGTACATGTAAAGCCTCTAGGAAAAGTTAAGTCAACCTTTCAGATATTAAATTCATTTTAAATACTGAGCTGTGTGCATTTGAAGCCTTTGTTTAAAGGGGCCCTATTATGCTTTTTGGGGGGTTTCTCTTTCCTATAATGTTTTGTTTTTGTGCATGTACATGGTCTGCAAAGGCAAACATCCCAAAGTTCCCTCCGGAGGGAGTTTCTCTCCCACACACCTCGTTCTATTTGCTAGCGCGCCAACACATTGTACATGATAGGCTAAGGGGCGGGACATCTCTAAGCAGTTGACCAATCAGATCATACTGGGCTCTGGTTTCAGACAGAGGGTGAAAAGAGGTGCTGCAGCACAGGCAGTGTGAGAAAAATAAAGAGCTTTTTGAACATTCAAAGATTTTAAACATGTCCCAGTATAGCCACAGAATACAAATATGAATCCTGAAAATGAACATAATAGGGCCCTTTAAGTAAGAAACATAATTATAAAAAGAAACACTGCAAATCAGAAAAGTGACAATTAACCAAATGCCAACCACTCAACTGTCAAAGTGAACAAAATCAAGCCGTTTACAAATGAAAAGCAGATTTTTACTTTCTTGTTTGTAGTACTGCATTTTATTGAATCTAATAAATCATTTTCCCAAAATAAAAAGGTTCAACATTCCAAAATATAAAGATCCAGGATTATGAGTGCGGCTCATGATGACCTCCTACTCTGAAAGTACTGTAGCTGCCCATGAATGACATCTTTGAGAATCAGCAGCATCGACAAACAGATGTACAGTTACAGCGTTGGTTACAGTACATGTGTCAGAGTTCAGATCTGAAGCAGACGACGACAAAAAGTGCTAGAAAGCGCGACCATGGCAGACGCGACTTTATTTGAGAGTGTAACACGATCAGATAAATGAGGAACCATCCGACCAAAACCAGTAGATACATTCTGAAGAACGGTAGATTTAATTTAATATAACTTTAAAATCATGTTGTCTCCCAAGTGAATGGAAAAATATACATTTAATGAATTATAAGTAAACAACAATATAAGCTACCTATGCGATCCACTTAACAGCTTTTTTATTTATTTTTTTAAACGTACCACAGGCATACTGTACACACAGATATTTTAGTGACATCTGAGTTAAATGGATCTCATGACAAGAAAACAAAATGTTTCTTTTGCATAACAGGTTAAAGTAAACCAAGCTTCCTCTACTTCTCACTGTGTGATATTTGGAGGGACGCCTCGACAACATGACAAAGGGTTTGTTGATGTCACACTCAGAAAAGAGGAAATAGCACCTGTCAACTACCTAGGATTTCCACATGTCAACGGACAACACAAAGAAAAGACACTTGGTAGACTCGGAAACTAAATGGTATTGCTTGGTGGCAGTTATTTAAATTTAAAGAGGGATGATTCCTAGATTAAAATAGTACAAACAAAGTCTTTCACTCAAGGCTAACCTATTAGCTTTTTATTAGCACATGGTCTTCCTCAGGAGAAGGACGAGGCAATTCAGAGGATCTCCTGTCATGGACCTAAGATCACGGACGCTGACCTTTTACTGCTGATGAAGCCCGTGAAATTTGAAAACCTAGTAAAAAGTGACTGATTGAGCCTTGAGTTCATATTTTTTGTCAAACTGCTGTTTTGAAATAAGTTGAATTACCAATCAACTCAAGCCATGTAACAGGAATGTAGTGCAGCCTGTGGTGTGACCAAGAAGAGTTTATTTTCCGTTCAAGTTTGTGCACTTTTAGATAACAATCACATCCTTCACACAGCAAAGTGTTCAAATATTTACTATTACACCCTTTTTTTCCTAAATTTCATTTGAGAAAAAACAGAGTAAACTATCACACCAAGCTTGCTGGCGATGCGACGCATCAACTGTGAAATCCTAACCAAATATCGATCAAAAAGGCATGACGTTTGGCACCTTACACCCTCCTGTGTGTGAGACGAGATGACCTGGTGCTCGGATTAATAAATACACATTTAATAAAAACACATGTAAGTCTCTTTTTTTTCTGATATTGCACATCCTATAAGAACACTGAGGGAGATAACATGGTGTCATGTGGCATGACTGTGTAAACCATATTGACTCTAACCCTGGGATCTTATATTTTTCTGCTCCTCTTCACCGCACACAACAATCCGATCCGCTTCAAGTATCTGTGGGACCCCCTCCTCTCCTCCCCTTTCTCTCCTCTCCTGTGAGTAAAATCTAACAACAGCCAATAGAGAGCAGAACGTGATGGCAGGGCTTTCCACTGTGTGTTTAACAGACCAAAGAGAGAAAGAGTGAGTGTCCCGGTGCAGCTGATGACGGTCCGCCAGGAGGAGAAGTGGGTCTGGAACATGAGTTAGTAAGGAGGGGAAAAACAAACCGAGGAAGGCCAGAGGCACCAGTCTGGTTTCAAACACCGGGGAGTTGCCGGCGCCCGTGCAGCTTTAGGCCCTGCGAGGCGTCATGCACAGCAGTTCATCCTCAGGGAGAAATTCAGGGTTCTGGCGCGTGCACGCCTGAGGGCTGCTCCGACGCTCACACACAGAGTTTTAAGACTTGAAGACGTGCACGGCCCGCACTACATACTGCCTGCAGATGGGGCACTCGCTCATCCTCTTTCCACATTTGGTGCAGGTTACCATGTGACCACATTCCAGCAGCACGCAGTCGATGATGGCATCCATGCAGATGCGACACAAGTTATCATCAGCCGCCAGCTGAGCTTTGACACCATCTGTGGATGGAAAACAGTTATTCTTCAGTTACAATGGGTCTCTGCAGGGTCGTCAAACTACAAGAGAAATACAGATGGTGTACAGTATAACAACACCCAAGTTAAGCTGCTGCAGTATGAATATAAACATGATTTATCACTGTTTGTTTATCCGCAGCAGTTCCTCTCTTATGTATCCCTGTACTGCAACAGGTTTGTAGCTGTTATTTAGTATCACAGTTGGTTAGTAAAAACATTTTCCCAAACATAACTGTTATGAAAAAGTGCCCTTGCTTTGTGCACACCTTGAACATGTTAGGCTTCACTGTGAAATAATCCAAACCACTGGTGGTGTTACAACTCAGTTAGTTTAACAATTAAGGTAGTTACGTTGAAAAATGACTGATCTGATCCACTGAAGTCAAGCACAGTGTTATTTCAGTAAGGCCTATTGTGGGATTGTAGTTATACAAACAAATGTATATTTATGTTCAAATTCCTCAGGATAAAATTGAAATGTAGTGTTTTAAACATGTTGAAAAACATCATCATGCAGTGGAAAATGTAACTGCACAAACAAAGTGAGATATTAATGGTAGAGGGGTGGTCATGGAGAAATGGAAAACTAAATGATGTGACTTACCTAGGATAATATATTTGTCTTCCAATAAGGTGGATGGGACAACTATGTTAAATGTTTAAAATAACTGACATGTTACTTTTACAAACCAAGCAATCAGAACAGAGAAGTGCACCTGGTTAAAGTTACCAAAGGGGCCCTATTATGATGGTTCTGATTGGTTAACTGGCCAGCTCTGTTGTGATTGGTCAACCGCCTAGAGATGTCCCGCCCCTTAGCCTATGAAGTACAATGTGTTGGAGCGCTAGTCGATAGAAGTGCCAGTGTTTCAAAGTGATGTCATTATTTTAAAAGTAAACCAAGGAGTCCAATGGAGGGATTTCAGGTGGGGGGGGGGAACACACAGGGATTTTAGCCTTTGCAAACCATTTACATGCACAAAATATATGAAACACTACAAGAAAGGGAAAACCCCATAGCATTTAAAGGCCCCTTTAAATGTCTGATTGCTGTCTGAGAGCTCAGTGGCCTATATCTGGCTCCTGCTCCCATCTTGTACGACGGTTATACATAATTGGAGCTGCCTGCTGTCCCTAAATATCTGAATATCAAGTGGGCTAATATGATCCTCAACCTCTTATGTCAACAAAAGAGCCTCTATGAAGCTCAATAATGTAATTACACCTGAAGGAGACATGCTGCTACTGAAGTCACATGATGGCTCATGGAGAAGTAAAAGCTCTTAGACGGTGCATTAATGACAGGATGAGAGGATGCCCTCTAAAAATAAACAAACACGAGTGACTGAATGTGGAGAAACTGAATCAGGCAGGAGAAAATGACCATAATGTGATAATATGCAGGGGGATATAAAGCATCGAGTGGGTACAAATGATGCGGCATGCCTTTACTGCTATGAGATGATTAATGCACGGTTAGCGTTCATGGAAGAGATGGAAAAGGTGGCTTTTTATAAAAACATCTTACCTCCAACTCCACTGTTGCAGAGAGGTGGAGGATATGCAACCACTTTATAGATAAGAATAGGCAGTAATAAAGAAATATTAGTCCAGGAAACAGTCGATTAAGCCTTTAACTTAAAACAATGTTGTTTTCCATCACTAAAATCACAGGAGGGAGCTTACTGCACTTGCATGTCGATTTAATACGGTAATATTAGTGTTCAATATAAATGTAAAGCATTGTCATAGTCTAAACCAGCGGTTTTCAAAGTGTGAGGCGCGCTTCCCCTGGGGGGCGCCAGAGAGCTTCAGGGGAGGCGTAGCGTGAGACACAAAAGAACGAGAAAAAGACGAGTAAAGTGACACTTGTGGCTGTCTGTGGAGACCGAGTTCCCCCACCTCGCCAAAAAGGCTGTAAAAGTGCTCATTCCCTTCACCTCCACCTACCTGTGTGAGTGCAGGTTTTCCGCATTGACTTTGATCAAAAGCAAGTACCGGTAAATGCTGCAGCCAGAGTATGATCTGCGTTTATTCCTGTGTGCATCAAAGACGCAGACTCATTGTTCCCACTAAAGTATGGGTGAGTGTAATAAGGAGGCAAAGTTGACGTTCAGTGTGTTACCGGGAGCATATAAGGATGTATCCACGATGTTGAAAATGTAAAAAAAAAAAAATGTCTTGACAACACGGCGTGCGGAAATATACGGGTCGTGCTGCAGCTAGATGTGCCTGTCCTCTGTAAGAAGGTGTCGGCGACTGACATACAAGGAAGAACGGCTGTCCACAGGCTGTTCCAACTTTAACAACTGTATTAACTTCCAGGGTAGTGAATTGAACATGCAATTGTAATTGGGTGTGTGGTATATTTTCATGCACGGACACGCATGTTCCACAACACACAAACTGAACAACACTCAATTTTCCGATCAGCGTCCTTGCGATCTTGTTATAATAACAAGTGCACGTTACTGATGCAAAGACCATTCGGGCTTATTCTAGAGGGGTGCAAGGAATAGTCCAAGTAGTGGGGGAGTTTTATACAATATGTTTAAAACATAAAAATAAAAAGGTTTAAAAAAGTTATTGTTTAATGTTTTAAGGAGGTGACGCTACTCAGCCAATCAAATCGGTGCAGTCAGCACGATAGATTCAAACACACGACAAGAGGAGAGAAACAGTCGGAGTAATTTCAAATGGCGGAAGGTAGACAGCGAAAACAGAGCATTTAATTACATTTTCTCTTACTGGACCTCTTTGAAATGCAATTGAATACCCGTGCATNCCCAATGAATAAAAATATCTATATATATATATATATTCATCCGGGCAAATAGCATGGTTTACTATATTCACCCGGTAGGAAATGGCATGGATTATTATATTCACCCGGGTGTAAATAGAAGATGTAGATGAGCCAGATTTCTTCCTTTTATTGCAGTAGTTTACAGCGAAATACTTAAAAACAAGAAAAACTGACTTCATACTAAAAACAGCACCATATATCACGTGATTAGTATTTTACCATTTGCATTCAAATGTGTCATACACACTAAATTAATGTCAGTTTTAAAAAGCTGTTTAAATATAGACAAATACAGTTTACAATATCTTATTTCAAATTAAATTATATTAAATGTGTCCCTTTCCAGTAATCTGGTTGATTAGGGTTTACATTGGAAAATTAAAAGCGTTTTAAAAGAATGATGAAGGAGTTAAAAAAACAAAGAAACATTGCAAAACTATGAATCCAAGTATGGTAATTAGGATTATTTTATATTCATATTTCAGTTTAAAATCTAGAAGACCTTAGGCAATTTGCCGATTGATTTTATGTTTCAGTAAATACTAACAAGTCAATTGATATACATATTTTTGATTCCTTGTTGAAGGGATGGTTGGCAGTGATTTTCACACTTACTGTATGTATCTTGGGCTATAAACATGAATAACCCACAAGAATCTGAAAGTCTATCACAAACTAGGAGAAGGAGGAAGAGATGATCTATAAGGGATAAGAGGATGTACTGTAGTGTTTGTCATGCTGTGCTGCAGCTGTGATGCTGTGGGGAGTTCTGAACCTGTGCACCCGTTACATAACAGACTCAGCCTGTGTACAAGACCTAAAAAAAGCAAAGGGCTTAAGCTGCATCGCTGGCTGGTCTGACACACACACACACACACACACACACACACACACACACACACACACACACACACACACACACACACACACACACACACACACACACACACACACACACACACACACACACACACACACCAGCTGTTTCCAGCTGTCATGTGCACATTCTACGCAATCGTATAGCATCTCAGTAAATCTGGGCTTGTATAATATTAATGTGGGAAAGAAATCTACTGGAATGTTGAGTAAAAAACTCCATTCCGAGCAAAGCACCTCAAGACTATTCAAACGAAGAAGATAGCAAAAAGCAAGCACAATAAAGTGTTAAACAAAATGAAGGAAACAACTTCTAAGGAAAGAGGGCATTTGTTTGTCAGGCAGTCAAAAGGAAGAAGTCTTCTCCTGACTTCACACTGACACATGTAAATAAGCAGATTTCACCTTTGAAATTAATTATCTTGGATATAATGAGGACAGATGTGAAGGAAGTTTGGCGTATGCAAATTAGATAACGAGTGAGCGTGTGTGTGTGTGTGTGTCTGCACAGTGTTGTCTATATGCAGACACGCACTGAGCCTCAGTCTCTCACCTGGCTGGTCCCTGAGCTGTCACTGGGGCTGAGGACGTCTCCCTGAGAGGCGGAGAGGGCCGACTGTTCGGAGGCGGAGCGTGTGGCGGAGGGGGGGGAGGTGGGCCGCGAGTGGGGGAGCGAGTGCAGACTGTCTGTGTCCTCCTCCCCTTCGTCTTCCTCCTCATCCTCCTCTGCGTCATCCTCATGTGTGTCCTCCTCGTCCTCCTCCTCCTCATCCTCCTCCTCCTCGTCCTCTCCCTCCCCCTCCCCCGGTGTGGAGGTTTCTCTCGTCCCCTGATGACACAGCACCAGGTCCACCAGGTCCTCTTTCTCCCTGCAGGTGTCTGTGGAGATGTTGCGCAGCAGCAGGTACTGCCGTAGGTCTTTGACGCGGAGCTGCATGAGCCGCGGCCTCTGGAAGGCGGTGCTGCGGAGCAGGTGGCAGGTGGAGCAGCAGCGCAGCTCCTCCTGCAGCACCGAGCACAGGGCGCAGAAACTCTTCTTGCAGTCACAGCAGATGTGCTGTTGGAGGGTGTTAGACAATCAGAATCAGAATCAACTGCTCCACCTGTTAAAAATCAAAGATTGTTGGTCAACCCTGTCAGAGACTTTATGACTCAGTATATCATAATAACCTAGTGAGGCTGTCCAACAACATCAATCTCCGACCCAAACCATGTTCTGAACAGCGAATAACTTCTACCATCTAATCGGAGATACAGGGTCCCACGATTCAATAAAGTCAGACTGAAGCATCATTTGTGCATCAGTCAATCCTCACAGTAAAAAGAGAGCTCCATCCCAGATCAAATGAACGCTAAAGGGTCTTTGAAAAGGTATTCTCTCAGTGATTGTGATGTTGTGTTAAATGTTTTGATGTTTGTTTTTCATGTATTGTGTCTTGATATTTGTCTATATTGATGTTACATTTCAGACTTGATCTGACCAATAAAGTATTATCGTATCGTATCAGAATACCTTTATTAGTCCCACAGAGGGGACATTTATGTTGTTACAGCAGAAAAGAGACCAAAAAATATCACTCGTCACCGGCTTGAGCTTCAATATCAGGATACATGTATTTATTATCCTCTCCAGAATGGAAGTAGTCATCACATACAGAGCATTTGATACAACTAGTTCCTGAACAGTGTCCTTCACATGCTTTTATACAAGAGAGGGTGTTACACAGTCACAAGATGGAGGAATACCGGTTCAAAGCAGTATTCAATGTTTAGTTTAGATTAGCTAAGACCCACGTTAGAAATGATCATGCTTGTCATATGTCTATCTCCATAGAGGCTGAATCATCATGTTAATCGTTGTCACATAGCTATCATATGCCTAAAACAGTGTGTCCTGACGCTCTTCTGAGTAATCAATCATACATCCTGTCGTGTACACAGCTACGTAGGGCCTTTGTTATCATGTGTACTCTGATATTGGAAGAGTACATTCAGTAATTTCCCAGCAGAGGGAGAGGCAAAGACAGCAAGATGTGATCAACTTTTTCTTCTTTGCAACACAAATGGTTTCAGAAACAGTTTTTTATCATTTCTAAATAGGCCTTGATGTCTGAGTTCTGTTAGCATATTCAAGTATTTATTCTCCATGTCACTTTTGATTAATAAATGAACCATCTACTCAAAACTAGTTCACTGATTTGAGCTGTGAAAAATGGGCCAAATGATGAAACTGTCAGTGAAGACTGAAGCTGCTCCTTCTGCTAATGATAGTAACACTTGTTTTTGCACCACAATAATCAACGACACAGGTTTTACTTGCAGAATGTGTTGAGTATGGCTTGGTGATTGTTCAAGATCAGATCTGATTCAGTGGTATAAGGACTTCATTTTCATTTGTTCAGCGCATTATTTTAATCCAACTTTAGTTAAAAACGATATGAATGACTGAGGTGTAGAGAGTTTTGTCCGACGGGTTGCAACAGGGGAACAAAGATGGTTCTTATTTATTGACTTGTTATATGCTTCTTTTGAGAATATACTGACATATTGATACAAGTGCGAAAACTATATATTGATTAACCAATAATCCAGTCATTTAGCAGAAAATGACTAAAGGTTGAATTCTTTAAGCTATCATACTAAAGCTTCTGAAATGTGAAGATGTTCTCCTTTCTGATTTATTTATATAAAACTAGCAATGTACTTTGGGAAATCATGATGGGTATTTTTTATTACGATCCGAATAAATATCCGCCAAAAAAAATCTGATTTATATTAATGATTTCAATCATATCCCCAAACAGCCACATTGTTAATTATGTATTTCCTAGAGTCTGCTATCTTTGAGTTTTTCTCCTTGGCTCACAAAACTAAGTCCCATCTGAAATAGCAGCATGGGCTCAGTTATTTTCTGGGAAAGAGTAAAGGAAAGAGAAATAGCTCCTAGTGATGTTTGACATTTTACAGGCTTCACACCGTCTCCTGATACAGTGCAGCAGAGTAGATTGACACTTCAAGCGGGCAGAAAGCAGGTCAGCCACGGCTGTAAACATTTTCTTATCACTGGTGAACAAATGTGCTCTGGTCCACCAGAAGCATATTTGCATTGCAACACACACCTTTTCTTCAATCATGTGCTTTAAATCCCCCGTCACGTTACTCTTTCACACTTTGAAAATATCCTGCTTACACTACAGTGTGTGTGTGTGTGTGTGTGTGTGTGTGTGTGTGTGTGTCGACCTGCCATCAGATAGGCAACTGGTGTGAGGATCACGATAGAGCGAATTTGAAGCAGTGCCGACAGGAAGCTTCAGCTTTTCATCAGCGTCTCAGTGTGTGCGACTGCCAGACAGATACACTCTGCCATGTTCAGCTGTGCACAGGCTCTGCAAATGCCACTATGAATATAAATGGTGCCTTTTCCTAAAGGAACATGCTTGGATTTATTCAGATCCTTTTTTTTTTGTGCGACTGGTCTGACTTGTAAGGCTGCCGACCATTGCGTTGAATTGCATTTAAAAGTTCTCTGTACAAAAAGTGACTTAGCAATTATGAATGTCAGTGATTTCTTGAATGCACCTCGAGTGAGAGTCCCTGCTCACAACTACACGCAATGATTACATAATTCAGAAAAAGGCTGACTAAAGGTTGACTGAAGGATTACTCGAGCAGGTTTACCGTCTGCAAAATGAATGAGGTGAAATCATCCGTTTTCTTTTGGAAAATGTACAGTGAATAAGGTTTGTATTAAAAAAGGCTGAAACATGCACTGGTGGGTCTTTCAATATTATATTCTGAACCTTGTCTTCAACCACCATCACATCTTACCGTGTGAAACCGCTATCATCTGATACCACACAACCCCCCCCCTGGCACGTCTTCTCTTCCGCTCACCTTGCGTCTGAAGACGGAGAAGGCCAGTCCGCAGGCTTTGCACAGCTGTCCGGCGCTCCCTGAGGCGGTGGGGGGGTAGGTGGAGTACCCAGCGCTGGGGGCGAAGCGGAAGGGCCCGGCCCCGGCTCCGAACCCCGGCTGCTGCGCCCGCACCGTGCCCGTGCCCATCACCTCGTTCAGCAGCCCACAGCATGACGCCCACATGGACGATGCCCCTGCCTGCAGAGCACACACACAAACACACACATAAGTTCACATTCAAAACATTTAGAGACATCCATCACAGAACTTTGAGATGGGTTATTAGAGCTGATTTCTGGCATGTACTTTAGGAATATTTGCACCATTTCCTACACATTTCTCCAAAACTCAGTCTTTCGAGGGATAAATGCAGTTTTTCCCAAACTAGTTTATTTATTTGGTGTCTTGATGGTGGAAAGGTTGTCCAACACATTTGTTCAAAATCTCCAAGAGGAGTTAGATTGAGTACGTTTTTGTGTGCCGTTTGCAAATATTTACTTCAGGTTTATTCAGTATTTCGTCACCTGGCTATTCGTAACATATTCACATTATTATCATGGTACAGATAGTTAAAGCATAACACCGGTCCTTTGCTAAATAATACCAAAAACTGCTCCCTTGTGAAAAGAAAGTGAATGAGAAAGAGAGCGGGGAGGGGCAGCACATTATTGAGAGTGCTTTGTAACAGTCTTTGAGGTTAGTGATGATTAGACTCTAAAAGCTCCTATTAATGACAATCTCCAAAGAGCTGCTGATGAAATGTCCCAGTCACTGCGTAAATTTGCACAATAGGATAGATAGACAAATAATCCACACAGAAGCAGAGGATGTGTAAACAAATAACTTGTGAGGGTCAAATGCTGCCTGTGTGTCCTAAGGAAACATGCGAACCAGCTGTAAGTCAGTTTGCTCAGCCTACTCAGTGAAAGTGCTTCGGATGTGCTTGCTGACCACAAGAAGGGCCAGACACAGGGAGCAAAGATGGCGTGATGCGAGCCACGGCTCCTTGGAGCATACTGATGAGAGGAGGAGGGAGGGGGCGGGCAGCGAGGAGAGAATATGTCTTCTGTTGTTCCCCGGCCTGCAGAATCAATAGCTGACATGAGCATAATGTAAGCCCTCTGTGGTTCCCGGCTCTATGCGGAAAAACAATTGAATTCACAGGGTCCTGCCACGGCGCTTCTTAAGGCAGCGCTTCGCTCCAACTTGTCACAAACACCTTGTGATCTGACTTCACCCATCTGCTGTGGAGTTCGTTATGTAATCTGAGTAACGAAGCACATGTGGAGTCACGGCAAGGAGGAGGAAGCCCCTTCGGCAGCAAAACAGCCAGGATGGATATTTGAAAGGTTAAAAGAGTTATTAAACTGTAAATGAACCATGTTTCGTTGGATGGATTGTCACTTTTATCAACAGACATTAAAATAGCTGTTCAGTCTGACCAATAGTCCTAAACCCTGGAATATTTAAGAAGCAGGAAGAAGTGAATGTTGGCATTACTGCTCAAAAAGTCACTTTAAAGGTTAGACATATTATCAATATTGGGATTTTTTTATTTTCTGTAATGTGTCGGCACTACTTTTTTGTGAATATTTGGTTTCACGCGTATTGTCCTTAGTTGAATCTACCACATTTCACTTTATCCTGATAAACTCTGCAATTTTGATGTGCACAATAAAACGATGATGCATTAAAACATCTTTATTTGTTTGTCCATGGCGTAAACTTGACCTGGTGTTCAGCTGCTAAAAAGTCTCCCAAGTTAGATACAGCCTCCCTGAGTGAAGCCACTAAAAGAGTTATTTAGTGCTTTCTCCGGGTCGAGGAGCCGCTGCAGTCTGACCGTGAAATCCGTGTTCTCTGGCTCTAAGCCAGCAGCACGACTTCCCTGTGTCACTTCAATTAGCAAACCATAAGCTCTGCAGGCAGGGAGTCCCGAAACAAGTGAGAGGAGCCAACGTCACACATTGTTTTGTTTTTATATGTAGCATTTATAGTTCTCTGCAGCTACAATAGGAGTATGATTTACCTCTCGGATTTCAATCACCTTTGGACCCTTTTTGAGTGACACTTGAGATACTTCATCACACTGCTACTCCATCCTCAACATCAAATAACAATCCAGCTCCAGTTTGCACAAACAAACAAAATGACGGAGGGGGTAGGCAACAAGAAGGCTATGTATTCAAATAGAAAAAGCCAAAAACGGAGAAGAATTAGCAATATTCAGGACGTGATCTCGCATCATAAAATGAGTTTTTCAGGATCAAAATCTCAAATTGCATTGACACAGACAAGTGTAACTGTTTGGCACAAGAGCCTTGATGAAGCGTGATGATACACGGGTGTTAAAGTCAAATTAAAACCAGTCTGACTCATAAGCAGAGAAAACAACATCAAGTGACGTTTGAGTTATTTGCTTCTGAAAAGGTTTGTAGTTGATTGAAAAAATGAGAATACAAAAAATAATAACTAAAATGTTTATAGCACCTTTCATAAACCCAAGGACGCTTGGGACCAAATACATAATGCAATTTAAAACTGTACGTTGTCAACGTACTCCACCGTTTTTGCACATGAAGGTTAGTTTACTCATTGCAAGGAGTCCTACACAGCCTGTTAAATAGTTGTAAGAAATGTTTTGTGGCTCTAGGGGAGGCTTTTTGAGACAAAACACCCCTGATGATGTCATTGGGGTCATTTCGTCTGATGATGTTATTTCACTTTTGGCTTGAGACTTACATTTTTTAACAGGAAGCCTGCATTAAAACTGGAGTTGAGTCCTTTGATAAATAACCGATTTAGCAGGCAGGGCGTTAATAAAATATGCTTTATAATTACATTATGGGATATGTAGCCTCAATCATCCCTCATACTAATTCATTTTCATGATTATTTATATATAATTTATAGATAGGAATATTTTTGGTTAATCCAATGAAAACACCTAATAATTAAGGTACTGAAAATAAATCCTCTGAATCTAATATTGCCACTGATACTCGAAAAGCAATATTCAGTGTCAACAACTGTGCACTATGGAACATTTTAGAGTCATTACCACTATCTTTCCATCATCCACTGTCTCTCTCTCGGCATTTCATTTCCTCTCTCTCTCGCAGTGAATCTTTTCTATCTGGAAATGTCACTCCTACTGTGAAAAGTTAATTCAGCTCCATCGGTGTTAAGACTGGAGGGTAATGCCACCAATAAACAATAATCGTATTAATGACTGTCTTTTGTTATTTTTCTAACAATGATGAGGCTTTCTATGACTTAGTTATGGAATACTATACGAGTTATGGAATACTAAACGATGGCTGTTAGAATTTGACAATATTAGACTGTATTGATGTCATATTTTTGCACATAGAAGGGTGCACAGTGTCCTCCCTCCCTTCCTTACCCCCCAAAATAAGGCTCCCCAAAAAGCAGCACTATAACTCTAACACTAAAAGAGCCATCACTCAAAATGATATTCAGTGAAGTCTGCTGCAGCCTGCTGATCCAATGAAGTCTGGAGAGATATGCACAGAAAGTCAGGCTGCTGCAGCCAAGTTCGGATTTGTGTCTGCAAAATAACCGATTCACTCCAAATGCAGGGGAGGACTAGCGGAGGATTTAGCCCAGAGAAAAAATATGGTGCAGAAATACAAACAGATATAGAACTGCTGCGGATATCATCCTGCAATAACAAACCCTGATTGGACTATTTTACAACACCAGAAATCTGCCTTGCCCCCTGGACTCTTTTTGTATCTTTACACTTCTTCACCTACTTTAGCAGTCCGCCCTAAAGGAGTTTAGTCTCATTTGGAATAATCATGATCCACTGTGCTACATTAGTGTTACATCTTATGAATTCATCAGAGTATTTACAGCCACGATGGATGGAAAATGAAACGTTAAGAGGGTTTTAAAAACAACATATTTATATATAAAATCGTATATATAAGTTATAGGTCTATCCCTGATTAAATTGACATTGATAACACAGTGGTCCGTCCCGCTTTGAGATGTATGCTTACACAATTCAGCCAACAACAAGTCTGTTCAACAGGGGCAGAAAAGCTGCTTTTCAATTTAAACCAGATTAGTCCATAAAACATCACGTCCAGTTTGTTTCCCCTGGACACAAGGACGCTGTCTGCTGGAGTTAAGCACCCTTGTCTTTAACAATAATGTAAAAAAACAATACTGAAGTACTTGACCTAGTAAGTTTTGAGGTATTTGCAGAATGAAAATGTAATCATTCATTGTGAAGACTGTGTCCATCCATTCAGTGTTACATTATTGTTGCATTGTGTGTAATCAAAGATACTTTTTGTTGAGTTTGAGCAGCAGAAAATCATGTTGAATGCGATTGCAGCAAATCATTGAAGCTTCATATATCGCTATCATGTTTATTCTCTCCACTGCATTAGATTGTAAGAGCTCCCTGTACGTTTTACATGTAAAATCAAATTAATTAAAAATGAATAATAGGATGCTACTATGGGAGTTTTGTAAATGTTTTTAGAAGCCAGCCAGATTAGAAGCCTTTTGTACGAATTACAAGTATAAATCCAACCATAAACATTCAAACATCCATAAACATTCATCTGTTTGCATCTTGTAAATTCTTTATCTAATATACTATATTCTATTTCTATTTTATTTGTATTTACTTGCACATCTCAAAACATTCTCTTGCACAATTTTCTCGGTTTTATTTGTTCTTATGTCCTATAGATAGATATATATATATTCATTCAGTCGTGTTGCACTGTTGGAGGAGCCTGTGACCTACTTTTTTCTTTGCCATATCTACACTGTAGCTAATGTGCACATGACAATAAAGCCTTGAATCTTAAACCTAAACATGTTTGTGAGAACCAAAACACTAAAGTAACATTTTTACCAATACTACATTTTTAGCTGAAATGCTTGATGCTGAATTAAAATCAACATCACACTAACTGGCCTTGAGATACTTTTTCCTCCTTTAACTCCAGATACATTGTTTACATCTAGAATGTAAAACCAACCTGAAAGCCAGAGCTGAGGAGTGGGATACGCTTGCATCAGCTGCTTGGGAGAATCCTCTGGCACACAAATCACAATACTTTATTATGAAATGCAGCATAGTGAAAGGTCACGCAGTATACAAACCTGTATTTCAAAACAGTGCTCAGGATAAGTATTTGGGAGTACATTTACTTATTTACTTTGCAATAAGAGAGGTTTTTATTTGCAAAATGGGGACATTATCCACAAGTCTAAATTGATGGAGAGATAAATATGAGGCATTCAATCAGCACAGGTTAACTGCAATAACAAGTGATTAGCCTGCTCTTCATATTGTGTTGTACACAACACTGAAGATGATGATGATGATGATGATGATGATGGTGGTAGCAGCAGTCTTCATGCCTTCACCTCAACTCTCACAGTGACTGTCACTACAAACCTACCGCGCCACCACCGCCAATGACATCATCGCCATCATCTTCATCATTATCCTTCCTGAGCTGCCAGACAGCATCATCACCTTTCCCTGTGCTGCAGCAAACACACACACTCCACAGAGAGGAAGGAGGCTCCTGACTCGGACCTGAGAGGAGAATCTGTCCCTCTGCACACCGAGACATCTCCAAACATCCCCGCACTCCCCCTCTCTCTGGCCGCAGTCTCTATCTCATTAGACCGGATTAACAGCCTGACCATGAATGGACGTCGCTCCAGAGGCTTTAGTCCATTGAACTATCAAACTGGGGTCACAGCGAGCTCGTTAAAAAGGCTACACACTGTACCTCCTGTTTATCCAGAAAACTGCAGGAGAAGGCTTGCAAGCTAGCCGGGGAAATAAATAAAAAAATCTTACTGAAAGAGAAGGGCACCGGCGAGAAGATGTCATGCTGTCAAGTTGAACCAAAACAGTGGATGCTGCATTTAAACGCAAGCCTGTGGATGTAATTACATTAAGTGCACACAAACACATTTAATTGGCATTACGCTGAAGGTATTCCCTGCCTCTCGGTGCAGCATCGTGCGTAAATCAACCTTAAATCTGCATCGTAAGAGGGTCCAGAGCGTAAAACAACCTGCAGCTGAATCACGTACCTTCATTTAACCTCCCGGTTAAAGAATTTGCCGAGTAATGTCAGAACGACGACCATTGCAAGTGCACAGGGAATCAAACCATTACGTCTTCCCTCTCTCAAACTGCCTGTGTGTGTGGAGTAAGCATAACGTAATGGCCAGGAGAGCCGCAGCCAATCACAGCGCGCACACAGCTGCTGGTATGTTTAGCAGCCAATCAGCTGCAGCACATCACCGGAGTGAGCGGGCAGAGCGAACAGGCGCATGTGTGAGCCTGACAGATGCATCATGCTATTTTCACAGCATCGGTTTATTCTAATGAATTAGTTCCCCCCAACAACACTATATTTAAAAAAGAACTAAGGCTGCATCATACCTTAATCAAATTCCGGAATCAAGTTTGTTTTAAATCGCTCAAATATTCCACACTATTGATTTATTTGCAAAACATTGTTTTTCTTTTAAATCAAGTTTTTTTTTATACCCTCCATGTTTTCATTTCAATTGCAAGAAGCAGAACCTATGATATTATCCTCACCACATATTGTGCGTTATTATGGTTTGTTTTGTAACCAAAGCTAAATGCGTCTACAATCTCGTTTGCCACCACATTGCTGTGTGTTTGTGCAGGCTGCAGTAAGGAGATTAGAGTGGTTTTCTTCCTCAATCACATGGCCGGTACCACTGTGAGCCCGCCCGCAGGAGGCAGCAGATAGCCTGCACATCATTACTATTGTCATCAGACATGAGTGAGCCGCAGGGGAGGAAGGCTCATGATGCTCTCTCTGTATAATGCAGCTGAATTTACACACACTTTATTAGTTATTCCGCTGTTGCAGCAGGAGCTGGAAAAGTACATTCTAGGTGGATGCGAGGAATCGTAATGATGCTAATACAGTATTTGGCTTCAGCCTCTTTAAACTCTCTTTGCCACTTCCAGTACATCAAACACTGACCCTATACCATGTTGATTTTATTTCATACAACCACATTAAAAGATCTGTGGAAGCCCCCGGGCCACCAGCGACACACTTCAGAGCTTTGCTAGGCCTAAATGTTCTTCCACAGGCAGTGTTCAAACATCAAAGTTGTTTTGGAGGAGGGAGTGTGCAAACTCTTTCTCACAGTTGAAAAGTGCAGACAACATATCAGTGATGTTAATTTCAGTTCAAATTACATATTTTCTCCGACCTCCAGTGCATGGCGTCAAGCGATGCAGATACTTGGGTTTTATTCAGCTCTTACATTTCTGCCAAACAAATATAATTATAGATTTAAATTAGGTTTGTCCTTCATTGGAAACAAAATCAACAGCAATACTGTATGTTTCTTTCTTCCAGAAAAATTGTCCCATTTCTTCAGATAATCCACAGAGCTCAGTCCCTGTGAAAACTGTTGGCAGTATTTCTTTAGAAAGTACATCCAATGAAAACAGTCAGCGAATAATCTGTAGTAACTGGGACACTGTTTCTTAAATAAATACCTTGCTGTTGTTTTTGATAGCTGTAATATTTGCTGCTATGAGCACCACATGACTTCTCTCTTTAGTTGTTTAACCAAGCTTTTGGATCAACTCTGTATGATACTGAATTATGTCAAACCTTATAGACATGATATGCTCGATGGGAAACAATCGGCGTGATTGTTGTTGGACTTTTTAAAATTTAAAACAAATGTAGAATACTCTCTCCAGCTGTTAGTAGCTTGGTTTTGAGGGTGTAAGTAAAGTGAGAGCCGATTGCCCTTAGAGGGTTTACTATTTTAAGAGTGGGTGTTGTATTTGTATCAACCCTCGTTCCTCTTTGGCCAGCCTCACCATGGGCTGTATGACTGTCACGGTCTGTCTGTGTTGTGTTTGTCTCTGTCTCTGGTTTCCTGTTTTATTTTGAAAAGTATTCACCCCGTCTTGTCTGTTGATTCCTGTCTCTGTGTTTGCCCTCCTGTGTCTGATTGTCTGATTGTGTTCACCTGTTGCCCTTGTGTTTCTGCCTCCCCTGCCCAGCTGTGTCTTGTCCTGTGATTACCCTTCTTTGTATTTAGTCTCGTCTTCCCCTGTGCTCCAGGTCGGTTCATTGTTTGTCTTTCCTGTCTCCCTCCATGTGGATCACTGTTAGTTGTTTCCTTGTGCTACGTTTCGATTCATGCCATGTTTTGTTCTTTAGCTTTTAAATAAAACTTGCTTTTGTTTCTAGACCTTTTTACCTTTTTTTGTAGTCTGCTTTTGGGTCCTTCCTTTTCCCGAATCCTGACAATGACCTTCCCATCACTCAAACTAAAAGGCACATGCATAGACTAAACTAAGAAATAAAGCCACAACAACTGGATTCCCAGATCCTCCATACATAAAAGAAACAACAAAAGGACATGAGGACAAAATAAAGAGCAACATCGTAAACTAAGGATGATTTCGCACTGCAGTGTCTCGCAGCAAAACCAGAGAGAGGCTGATTTCCCCTCCAGCCTTTCTTTTGTGTCAGTGATCAGTTTAGATCAGCAACACCTGAGCAGAAGTGGAGCCTGCAGCTGATCGGGAGCACCTGAGCAGAGAGATCAAACAGGGATAGTGTGTAACACAACACAATTAATGTTTTTTTTCTAAGTGACAAAAGTGATTTTTATTAAACCGAGAGAAAGGTTAAAAAGCAAGAGGTTTCTTCTACTTTTCTTTAAATTGTCTATTCTCAGTGTACACTATGGGCACTGGAAGCTTAAGGTGTTTCACATAAAACAAGTTAGTTTGTCTCAAAATCACTGTATGTTTATGTGTTTTACTCAAACTTAAGATAAACACAGATTTCTTTTCAACCTGCCTATACAGTACATCATCTTGGAGTGGACGGGGAATAAGTTGATAAAAAGAAAAATAATGAATGAGAAATGTTCCATATTACATCCAGTTAATTTCTTCATTGTACCTTTGTCTGATCACCAAAACCTCCAAAATATTCAACATGTAATGATAAACATGGGAAACGCAGCACATATTACATTAGAAGTTGTTACCAGAGAATATTTGGCAGTTTGCTTGATCAATTATGCATGTTCTGATAAATTGACCACCGGAGCATGTCAGCTGAATACACACCTGACACGTTTTGACATATTGAGTGAACATGCACTCTTTAAAATTCATTTTCTTCCCACACTCTTAGCATCTGTGCTTTGCTCTCACAATGCCTCCCGATTTCACAACTCAGCAGGAGTAGGATCTAACCCATCCATCTGCTTCTAGTGATGCAGTTTCAGAGGAAGGCCAAGTTTTCATGGAAATATCAAATATTTACCAGAATATATTTACCCTGGGGAAAAACAAATGAAGATGACACCTTTTATGGGATTATTTAGGATCCCCCGCATTTCTGTGGGTGGTTTACCGTCAGATGACTTTCCAAACTAAACTTTGCAATAAGAACCAGATGAGAAAGTGAAAAAAAATGTATTGGCCTGCCTGCGGGAAAGTACAACACTTAAATGTCTCCAGGATTGCGAAACATGAGCAATAAAAGCACTGAAGAGATGAACGATAACTCCTCAAATGACCTCACACTCTCCCTCCCACACATATATACAAACACACAGAAGCAGTAATACAAATGTAAACTTGTTTTTTAATCCAAATCATCTTAAATTTAACATAACTTCCCTGTAAATATATATGTTAATTGGATGGCAAAAGTTAACAACAAACTTCTTGCAAAGTCTCAGCAATGTGTGTTGACTTTATGCCAAAAAGAACTAATCATGATTCCAGGAAACAGAGTTTTCCCATTTCCTTGAAATACTTGCATAACACTTCTTCTGAGCCTTCAGGGGCCAGAGACACGTGTCAGTGCAGATGAATAAAATATTTAGTTTCACTTTATAAAGCACATGCAGCTGCTTCCTGTACAGACATGCCCCTCGTGGAGCTCTGTGCTGCTGACAGGAGCCACTAGATGGAGTGTGCATGCTTTCAAAAGAAAAGCAATCTGCTGCTCAATGCGCGTCTGATTGAAGAAGTTAAACAATTGCTGGCACATCTGCAAACTACAAATCACATTATAAGGAAGAGGCAGTTTAAAAAAGAATGAAAACTAAGACATCAAATATCGGTGATGGAAGGATTTTACCAACTAAAGTGTGTAAACGTCAAAAATGTACTTACAATGCCAAAGGTTACAGTACTTATTAGGCAGAATGGTCCATTTTAGATTGTATTGTATTATTGGATCAACATTATTGATGCACTAATGACATTAGTCATAATCTAAACATAATATTGAATCTAAACATAAATCTATCAAAACATTTTTGTATACACACACATCATTCATTGATTGGGCGTACAAACCCTGAAAGTTAGTAAGGGACGCATTACAGATATCCTGATGACTGTGGGATTTTTCAGCAGCTGGTTTCCATGTCAGCATTTTAATCCATTGTGTGTATGAGAGCAGGCCTGTCGAGAGTAGAATAATATCAACATCCTGCTGACTTGTAGCTGCTCTGCTAGCGAGGCCTTCTCATGTTCGCGGGGGGAGAGCCTGAGGCCATCCGTCTCGATCCGATCGTCCCTCCACAGAAAGGAAGAGTGTCGGATAACACAGGATGCTGCTCCCAAACACCCTGATTCCACTACATCATGTCTTTGCTGTTTGTCAGACATAAACAATGTGCAGCAGTGGGGAGTAACAACGTTTATTTTACGGTGCAATTTAATTACAGCAAGTACAGCTGTGATAAGCACAAAGTTCAGCCTCCAAAATGACTATAGAATTGATTAAAACCTCAAAACAGGTTCAAAGTTCTTGACTTTCGAAACAGGAGTTCAGAATCAGGCTCACCAGGTGAAAATGGGTTTTGTGACAGTTGTTCCATTTAAGAATTACACGAAAAAAATTTTTTTTTTTATTACAGATACTTATACAAGCATAAGAAGTTAAAGTGAGGATGTGCAATACAACAATAACATACAATAAAGATATGAGATATTTAAGAAATAAAGTTCAAATGTGCTCATTGTACTACAATATATAGTTATAACAGAGCTGCCAAGTCTCACCCTTTGAGAGTCACGCAATGTTTTTAATTTAATGATATATTTCCATAACTTGTTGCTTGAGGCCTGCCATAGTTCGAGTCAGGGACAGGGTGAGCCCGCCCTATTCTGCCCCCGATTGGCTGACCGAGATATGTGATAACCAATCATCAGCCCTCAAGGCTAAATCTAACCAACCCAACGAAAGGCACCACATATACAAACCAATCAGAGGCAGCTTAGGGCGGGTCATTGCGTCTCTATCCTATGAAGACAACTCTATGAGAACAACACTTATGGCGGAGAAATCGAAAAGTAAACGTGAGATGTCTGTCAACCAGGGCCGGCCCTAGACTTTTGGGGGCCCTAAGCGAGCTTTGGCTTGGGGGCCCCCCTCACTCTGGCGGGTTCTCCCTACACACAACACGGAACCAACTTTTGTCTTATGATGTTAGCATGAGCACACATATTGTATAAATAAGCATGTAAACACTGTGGACCTAACTTCATCTAGGGGGGGTCCTCATCTCCGCTAGGAGGGTCCGGGGGCATGCTCCCCCGGGAAGATTTTTTTTAAATAATGAAGTTAAAAGCATCAATCTGGTGCACTTTGAGAGCAAAATTAAGAGATCTATGGATACATCTCTCAACATCCATATGAAACAGAACTGTAAACAGATTTTATTTTTCTTATATTTTACAAATCACTCCCCTTTTAAACTGTATTCTTGTTTTGTCATATAGTATTTCACAACTGTTTTTCATTTATTCTCTCTGGCTTTCCATCTCATAATGTTCACATAGAAACTAGCTGTCAATAGGAATATCATTCAGAAGAATTATAATTTCTTGCAAAAATCTGTCACAAAAAGAGGTTGCACATTTAAATTCAGGTGTTGTTATGGCAACGTCAGTGGCCAAACAGACACATTTACATTTACTTGCTAACGGTTTAGCTTACCCCGC
>NW_011333165.1:22829-25660 GCF_000735185.1 Notothenia coriiceps | reverse complement strand
CGCTCCATGTGTGTAGATGTGAGTGGGTGAAAATGTGTGTGGTTGAAAATGTGTAAGTTCACAAAGACATTGGAAGTTGAGTGTCCCGAAACGAGAAGGGGAAACAGTGCATATCTTGTCTTATGTGAAAAAGAATAGTAACTGACATAATCTACACATCCCTTTGAGTATCCGTCTTTATTTTCGTATTGTACTTCCGACTGAAAGGTTCGCATATGCTCCTCTTAACCTTTTATCGCATTCAGCGCGATGAGATACAGGAGAGCTTTTTTTAGCACACGATGAAAGATTATAACAGAAAGAAAGGAGACGGGAGAGGAGAAGGGTGCAGAGGGGGTGGTCAGCAAGAAAGGTGTGTCACGACTCTTGTCGCGGGTGACACTCTCGTACCACTATTGTTGACGCGTAGTGGTTGACCTGCGTTTGACCCGCATTCACGTCATGTTCGGTAGCAACTGACCACGCCGACGAGGGGGTTACTGAAGTTCGACGGCTGAAGGTGGCGAAGTCATTTTTGTTATTCCCCTTATTTTTACACCGACTGGTTAAAAGATATGTAATTAATAACGTGGTTTTCGCCGAGTCATGTCTCATGACGATTGCAGGAATGTCGGGACACACGGAAATAAAAGCTTAAAAAGACTTAGACTAAATTAAAAGAGATGCAACGTAGAGATTTATCATCTTTTTGCTTTACCCGACGTCCGTTTGGGAGGTTAGTTCCCTGTCTAACATGACGTTTTCTGTTACGGTCACTTTGACTTAACTAATTATCGGAAATAAGTTCCCGTGTTAGTTTGCGACACACTTTACGACTTATAGATATATGTATACAGATATATCTCATATATATACACGGATTTCTACGTTGGGTATAGTATACTGTGACAATCCGCGACACCTAGAACATGAACAAGAACGGGCACGTCGTGAGAGAAAATAGTAATTTTATAGTTTATGTCATCCTAATCACATTGCCACGTCTTTTATACGACGGTCTATGACTCAAACTATACATCTTTCCAGTAAAGATTGACCGCTCACAATTATACAGCGTTACATCCACCATCTTAATGATTTATATCGAACTTTCGTATTTATGAGTCAGTTCGTGGTGTAATAAACGAGGTTGTAACGAATACAAGTACGAAATTATGAAGGGAGAAAGTCAGATCATCGAATAATAGACTGTACTCTACAATCGTGAACTTAATCGGAGTTTTCACCTGAGTACCACGCTACGGAGCATGTGCAATATTTTGTATCTACACAGGTAGAGAATTTTACGTTAACCGTGAGCATATTATAGTACATTTCATCATATAGACAGGAAATGTTAAGATCTAACCATTAGGGACCTCGTAAAAAGTTAAGTTTTTGTATTTCGCAGGGCCTTTTCCTTAAAAGATTACGCGGACAACCATACCGACAAGTATCCATTCCGAATATACCAAACACAACCATATGCAGTGTATTAGGACTTTTGTTTGTCTACTATGTAAGTTCAGTATTTTCCTATGTAGAGAAAATCTCTACAAACCTTGTGCGTGTTTATGTGCCTGAGTGTACCTTTGTGTGTGTGCCTGACTGTGTGTGCGATTAGTGTCCTGTGTGTGTAGTGTGTGTGCGTAGGAGTGTAACGGAGACGATACGAGCACCTGTAAGTCCAAGACGTCCGTCTCGGCCGGGCCTGGGTAAATCGCTGTATTCGCCGGCGAATCCCGGTGGCGTCGGTGATCCCCGGGGGATTCGTTTTTATTTTATTATTTTTTTTTATTTAATACTTTTTTTTTTTTATTATTATTATTAGAGTCATGTTGCAGCGGCACTATTCATACAAAAATTAATTACACAATTATACGGATCTTAACGGGGATGAGAGTTTCAGTACATAATATAATAACTCAGTTAGTATATGTCACCCCGTTTTTTCATAAATCAGTCGGTGTTTAACACGTTCAAAAGAGGGTGAATTTTTTCTACTCTCTCCGGGAAGCATTAAAAAGTAGGATTCCATTATGGAGTTGGTTTAGAAACCTCCGCTCAACTTTAAGGCCACAACGGGTCGCTGTCGGGTTTGTAGTGACGAGTGATCTCCTCTAAGACGTACCTCCTTACCCGGTTTTATGGTCGTTGTCACACCTTTTGGAACACTTCTGAATGTCCTTTTGCAACTGGAAACAGTAACGGTTTGTTTCCCATATATTGTTTCATAACTCTCCTTGAAAAACATTAACTGGTTATGAATAAAGGTGGTACTTAAACGCTTGTTTAAGAAATTTTTAGTCTGTTACACTTAAAGACCTAAAAAAAGAAGGATTTAAACAGGAGAGTATCAACTCCATATGGATCCTTACTTTGTAATGTTCCGGAGAGAGTAGAAAAATTCACCCTCTTGAACGTGTTAACCACCGACTGATTTATGAAAAACGGGGGTGACATTATGTAGGTGGTACGAAATGGACTTTGGAGTAGTACTGTATCTCTCCTGCCGTCTTAACATTAAAGGGGCACAAGTCACTTACGTTGTCTCCGTTGGTGGGATCTGGTTTGGTCTCTCTCAACTTACCTATAATTTGTAGACAAATAAACCGACTGTCCATGGATAGGACACGCGAACACTGTTACAAATTTAACAGTCAGCCTGAGTCTCAAAAAACTTCTACCTGTATTCTTGTAGAAAGAATTTTTTCTGCTGTTAGAGTTCACCACCGAGGTGTGTTGTTGGGTCTCGGGTGGTGAACTCGGTCCATTTACCATACATTTACAGTCATTTGAAGGTTCTATACGCTTGTACATTCGTTTCGTATTTAATGTCGATGCAACTTCAA
>NW_011333165.1:0-22784 GCF_000735185.1 Notothenia coriiceps | reverse complement strand
AGGACCCGAATATCCTGTATGTAATGTAAATGTGTAGGGGGGGGGGGGGTACAGTGGGTGGTCATTGAAAATGTGTTCTGATATATGTTCTTCACAGAAAATGAGCCAAGGCTATTGAGTGTGGGTTTGNTTTTTTAGTTATCCCCGGGTCCAGTGTGTAATGTACCCTACACCCTGTATGTAATGTAAATGTGTAGGGGGGGGGGGTACAGTGGGTGGTCATTGAAAAATTTTCAATGACCACCCACTGTACCCCCCCCCCCTACACATTTACATTACATACAGGGTGTAGGGTACATTACACACTGGACCCGGGGATAACTAAAAAAAGTGTGTGTGTGTGTGTGTGTGTGTGTGTGTGTGTGTGTGTGTGTGTGTGTGTGTGTGTGTGTGTGAGTGATAGAGCCTTGGTGTTGGGATAAGGGGAGCACAGGTTCCAAATTTGGGGCAAGACACAATAAATAAAGCTTTGCCAGTTTGGGTCCTTATCACAACTGATGGCCAAAAGATTCTCTGCTCAGAGGGCCTTGCAAATGATTCTGGAAGAGAGAGAACCATTTGATAATAATGTAGAGGAAAAGGTTTCAGAATGTGAGGATCACATTTCTGAGAATTCTGAGTCTGATAGTGACTTTGAAGAAGAGGATGTCACAATCTGCTCCCTCACTCACCTATGTTCTGCATTAGCATTTCACCTTAGTCACATCCTGTTTCTCTCTCACATTCTGTTACACCCATTAGCTCCACTAGTTGAAGCCCAAAAAGGCAGCGGGTCCACCAGACCCACGGACACTGGCTGACTAACAAAAATATGAACACCACACAGGGGTTAAATAGCTATATCACAATGTAAAACAAATTGGATGTAGTTAAGCAGTTGTTCCAAACATAAGGGTCATGCTCCCCTCTAGGGTCACAAGATAAACCTTTTGGGTTGTAGGACGATAAACGGGAGGACAACAAATTGTGAAATAATGGAGTGTGTGACCTCTTAGGGCCAACAACAGTTATTTAAGTGAAACCATTTGCAAGGTTTGCAAACTACTCATATCTGAAACATGACAGAGAAGCCAAAACACACAGCTTTTTGTTGTTCTTTTATTGTAAATGTCCATTGGGTAAAAGCTTTAAAACCCTTGTTTTAATCTGATTTATTTTTTATTATTTCAGATTCAGTTTCATTATACATACATGTTCACATTTTGTTCAACAGTTTTTCCATTTTCATTTAGCTGTATCTACTATAGCCAACATAAGAAAAAGAAAAATAGCACAAAAAGAGATCAATAAAAAAATAAATAATAGTTTTAATCTGTTTTACTGATTTAACACTCATTATCTTCTTTAACAAACATAATTGAGGAACAATTCACGGCATTGAGTACAAACAAAACCTTTACAATATGTCATCTTCAGGAGAATGGGTGAAATTTGAAGATCTGATCTCAAAGGATCAAATCATTGACTGGATAAATAATCAAAGCTAATCGTGCTTATTCTTCAGATGTGTCATTATATCCTCTCATTAACTTTTTCACTTATTAAAGTTTTTGTATCTCACAAGAAATTGTAGAAATTCCTCGTTACATGATTACTCATTACAAATATCTTTATGCTGTCTAACACCATTTTACTTCAGTGTCACTAAAAGGATTCTTCAGACAGGCCAATTACAAAAACTCCACAGAAAATACATTTGATTCAAATCATGTTTATTCTGAAAGCAACAGCAGGTCGACATAACTTTTACTTCAAAAAGCGAGCCATGGTTTAATGAGCCAAAGGCATAATTAACTACATTTACGATTGATATTTTCAATTTTTTATGTCAGTGATTTGTAGGTAGGTTGATGAATTATATAAAACCAAAACATTGAAATTAAAATGTTTGATTATGATGTGGGTGACTCAGTGAGTTTCTTTTTTACACAAACAACAACCCATTGAACACAAAGCATGTGCATTGAGGGACGTCATCCTTAAAGTGCAAATAAGTACAAATGTAATATCTACGATCAAAGGTAGTAATTTACTCTGCATGTTCACAACACTTCATGCACACTGGAAAACACTAATTACACACACACACACACACACACACACACACACACACACACACACACACACACACACACACACACACACACACACACACACACACACACACGTACTTAATTAACATCCCTGTAAACATAAATTATCATATTTTCCTGAATAATAGCATGGAAAGAGAACCGACCACATTAACATCTGTAGGCAGGATTAAGTGTGGGAAGTTGTGTTTTCATGCGACCATTTTTGATCAAATCCCCCCCAAATAAATAAATCACACTTATTGGAACATTAATGTAAACATGCTCTCTGTCTGTGGGATCTGAAGTTGACACTAATGGTCATGCCCATTTACTCAAAACAAATGTATGTAGCAACACAGAAGATAAAAGCAGAGGTGTTAGTAACTGTTTCATTGTCTGTTCGGCTTTAAAAACAGAGTGGGCTTATTTCTCCGTGCTTATCGTCCGATTCATAAATAGACTCATTCACAAACCACAAGTGGACCAAATTATCTAGGGCTAGTCCTATTTACTGAGAAAAAATAGATCTTGTTCTGGCCATCTGTGATTAAAGGGGACTAACAAGAACTGATGGAGGCAGGAACCAGTTCATCAAACACTCCTTCAGCTTCAACCCTGGACGTTTAAATAAAAATGGATTCAGTATGTGTCATTTACTCACTATAACTCATCATATATGTCTGAATAACGACTATCAACAGAAGAAAACTGGACGCATATTTAATGTGAGCATAATCTCCTTTCAGTTGAGTTCTGTCAAAAAGCATACACATCAGAGCAAAAATGTTGTAAGTAAGATATTCAGACTTTTTTCACAGAAATAGGGAAGCAGCGATGAAGAGAGACCAGCTGGGTTAACCCCCCCCCCCCATCCTTCCTCAACCTCTCCTGTTGTGTTGCCATTGTGCAAGGCACTTAACCCTCAGCTGAGTGGAATATAACGGGGAGCATCAAGATGTGCGTACATAAAGCACCGGGAACCAGCAAACATGTTCAGTTAAACTTTATAAATAAAAACGTTGTACGACCACAGAGCTGCCTGCATCACATTGTAGAGTTTCAATAGTCGGAGCATCCATACGGACACAACACAGCTATTTATTTGAAAGTTACTTTAGGAAACAAGTGGTAAGCATCTGCCACAATGACAGCTGCTAACAGAGGTGATTCTGAGGGATGTAAGGAGCAGCCAGTCTAAAGAAAGCAGCTGCATGGCGATCACCTCCCACTGAAGTGCAGCGGCACATTCTTTGACGTATTTCCTTCTCCACATGCCCATGCTCGTAGCTCCAGCCTGTCCTCCTCCTCCTCTTTCTCCTCCTCCTCTCCATCGCCCTCCTCGTACAGACTGGGCTCCTCCACTGACGTCTCCAAGTTCGGGTTGTATCCGCTGAACGTCTGCGCCTCCCTGTACTCATAAATGGTCGGGAGGCTGCTGCGTAAACCGAAGCGGCGCCGCAGAGCCACGAGCAGCGGCTGCGGCACGGTGAAGATGTCTACGTTGTTGCCCAGGTCCACCCAGGCCAGGCTGGGGAACTTCTTGGGATCCTTCACTGCATCCGTCAGGTCTTTCAGGATGGCCATCGTCAGGCGGTTGCCATTCATGGCCAGTATGGCGAGTTTTGGCAGGCAGCCGAGGTTGGGCAGCAGCAGCCGTAAGCTCTCGTCCCGCAGCTCGGTGAAGCTCAGGTCCACTGTGGACACCGCCTCGCTGCTGCTCTGCAGGTAGAAGGCCACGCGGTGGACGTCTCGGCCGGACAGCGGGATGCCTGACAGGTTGACCAGGTCACCGGTAACCTTCTTCTTCAGGGTGGTCTTCAGACTGTGGGACAGAAGAGAAAAAAAAACATCAAATTGTTTACAGGTTGTTGCTCAAAAAACATAACATTTCTTTAGTAATGGCAGTTTCAAAAGTGTGTAAACACAAACGATCTTTTATTGATTTTGAAGCGCTCTCGAATGAGACGCCACACTGTCCCACAAGCACAAGGGAACTGCAAAGCATGCACAAAAAGAAAATAGTAGAGTGTTGCAATCAATATTGTAAAGAATAGAATTTGCATCTAAATGTGTCTCAGTCCAAGTCCCTGAAGCAACAAATGATGTCTCCTGGGCAGAATGTCTTACAACAACAAAAAACAGCTGTTTTCAGTTTCAGGTGTCACGCTTCTCTGACAAGCTATCTCCAAGCCAGCTCTCTAAGTCGTTAAATTCAATAAATATATAAATACATTATTGGAAAATAGTAGGTCATTTGCAAACAGGGATTCAGAACACAACTGCATCTTTTTATTTGGATTTATAAAATCAGGTCACATCTGTCTGATGAATAAATAAAAAACAAACAAACACGAGAACTTACTGGTGTTTTTCTAGTTCTGTTGCAGCCAGTCGACTGCGTACTGATGGACGGTTTAAAAATGATGTCTTTGAGTGCCATTGATCTATAATAAAACGTACACTACTACTTACTGCTACCTACCTGTCCTTTATGTTATGTCAGAATGTGATACATATTTTTGTCAACAGACAGGAATAAAAGAGCAATGGAGGTAGGTGATCATCTATTTCAGTCCAAATGACTTCAGCCAACTGGTGTGAGGTGAATCCCTCTTAAGGAAAGACACCACTACAACTATCACACTTGTCAGGTTGGATCATTGCATTCCTCGCTGCCTCTGATAGCACTCTGCTATGTGGAGAACATTTTGTCTCAGATTGCAAAGTGTGGTTAAACATGCAACAAAGAGCTATGAGGAAGCTGCATGCATGTCATGGTAGAGCTGAAGAGTGAGACATAGCTGCAGCGAATTAGAGTCCTTTTGTTTACACTGGCATTAAGACTCCCAGGGAAGACATCTGCCAAACAAATGAAAACAAGCAAGGAGCCTGGGAGACTTTGTGATAAATAGGAGAGAAATGTTCTGTTTAAGGTTTATCCTGTCTTAGTCTGTTTGCCTCCGCTCGCCCCTCAGCGCCTTCAGACACAGCATCCCTGCATCTCTCTCCGCTCTCTGTTTGTCTGGGAGCCTGAACAATCCTCAGACTCTGCTCTCTACATCTGTCTCCCTTTCTGCTTGGTTAAGGGAAAAAAAAGATCTGTAGCACACTGGGGCCGTGATTCGCAAGATTATTGATTCAAGGAGTGGGCTATAATTCATCTCGCCCTCCTTCATATCCTGACTCTTACTCACTGCCTCTCACTTTCTTGCTTTTTCTGTTTCTTGGCCTATTTTCTTATTTTTTTCTCACAGTCTTATACATGTTGCCGTCTGTAATTGACTATCTGAAGCACTTGTACCCGCACTTTAGTAATTCTATTTTTGAATAGTGTACAGTATTTGTAAATGTATTAGAAATCCTTTGTATTCAATGCTTTTTAAACCATGCTCAAAATGTAGTCCTCAAAATGTCAGAAAACAGTGACAGATTAAAAAAAATAACCCCCATAAAATGTCTTGTTTTCTCTAAAAGATGTTCCACTGAAGCTGAAACCACTACATATTTGACTTTTATGCGTTACAAATTCCTTAAATTATTTATTAACTGTTTCATTTTATTTTTATTTGACCAATGTGTTCACTGACTAATAGTTTCAGCATTCACACATTATTGACTGACTGTTGCATCTAAAAAGACCGGGAAAGTCTGACTGCATCTGCAGCTTTTTGACACACTCCACCACTCCTGTGACTTCAGCGTTTTTAGCACTGCGCAGCTTCTGCCCTTTACTGTAATGAAACCGATCATGGGCATCGACTTTCTCTTGAACTTATTTATAGGAGGGTTTTTCTGCTTGTGCTGGAGCCCTGCCCTTACACCTGTGTGCCACAGCGTGAGTAGAAAGAGCTGCTGAGAACAGGTCAGGCAGTGTAGCTGAGTGGGTGGTGCACGGTGGGCTCTAATGTGCTTCTAATGAGGCGGAGTAAAGACGGCTTTAGTCTTTCTTCCAAATCCTCCGCCTCCGAGTTCTGTGGGCTCAACTCCGCCCTCAGGCTGCTCGGCTGGCTGCAAGCCCGGGGGCACAGCGAGCATTTCTAAAGCCACAGTGTGCACTGTGGTCCATCAGCATGATAACAACATAAACAACAACATGCCTCATCTCATTCCCTCTGATGTGGCTGCCATGGTCGTAGGCTGTGGTGCATATCCTCTTGGACCAGTTTAGACAAAAACAACTTCAAAGGATAGTCTTCCTGCATAAACATGATGCGAACAACAACAACACAGCATCGGGAGTCATTTAAAAGCAAACAATTGAGGGGATATCAATGTATTGGCATCCTGAGAAGCAACTGATACTACAGTGCAGGAATCTAATAAGAGCAGAGTATGTCAAACGATCGGCTGCGTAATGGGGGGGCTAAGGATGGCTGTCTAATTGCTTTCCATGGAGTGTCTTTCCTCAGGGATGTTATTAACATTACACACCTAACAAGGGTCCTTGCTGTTATCTAGTTATGTAAATCCCATCGGTGAGAAATAACACATTTTAGTTTTTGTGACGTTACAATTGAGTGCGGACAAAGAGGTCAAGCTAAAAGAAAAAGTCAGAACAAAATCATAAAATGTGTCTTTTAACTAACTATTAACCGTGTTTTAAAAGAAATGCTGCTCGAGAATTAGACATTGAACCTGTATTTATATTATTTACAGTTACTTATTGTACAGTTCGAGTTCCGCTAAAGGTCTCAGAATCTTTCCAGCCTTTCTAATTGTTTGCCTTGCTCTGATTCTTTCCAACTGTGTGTGATCTCCTTGCTGCCCTTATGTCTTTACCTACCCTCTCCAGCTGTGTCTTGACTATGTTATTAGTCCTGTCTCTATATAAGCCTGTCTGTCAAAGTGTTTTCGTTGTCAGTCCGTCATCATTGTACCATTTAAGATTAGATAAGATGGACCTTTATTAATCGCCGTGGGGAATTTCAGTGGTCTCTGCCTTTGACCCATCATAGTGTTAGGAGCAGTGGGCTGCCATTATGTACGGCGCCCGGGGAGCAGTGAAGGGAACTGTGCCTTGCAGGGACACCTCTCTAGCACTTGGTCTTTCCGGGACTTGAACTGATGACCTTCCAGTTGCCAAGCCAAGTCCCTATGGACTTTGCCACCACCGCCCTTTAATCTCTTGAACAGTGTTGTTCAGCTTTTCCTGTTTCTGTATGTTTCCATGCGTTCTCCCTGTGGATTTGCAGCTCCCCTTTCCTCTTGTCATCTTGTTTTGCTTTGTTACTTTCCTTTTGTTTACCTAGCTTGTTCTCTCAGTTTTGAGGTTTTTACACCAGCTTTCATTGAATAAATATCGCTATGTGTTAATACTTTTATACCTGCCTTCCTTCTTTTATAGTTGGGCTTGATTTCCTTTCCCCAGTCAGAAAATCATAACATCTTCATTTTTTTGTCTCAGAATTGGTGTAGGATACGCACTTCTCAAAAAGCTGATTCTAGTTAATCCTGGTAATGTTGGCTAATCTGATGTTCCATTCAACTGTGGAGTACCACACGGCTCCGTCCAAGGTCCCCTTTTACTTCTTATCATGCTCCCATTTCATTCGTAATCATACTTTTGTTTTCAATTCTTCAGAAGAACTATAAGAGATACTTCAACTCAATGGAGGACAATTATCCTGTTTAGGCCATTTCACTAAGCACTCATGATCCACTTAAAGGTGGGGTAGGTAAGTTTGAGAAACCGGCTCGAAATACACTTTTTGTTATATTCCATGGAATGCTCTTAACATCCCGATAGTAATGATAGCAAGTGCTTTGACAAAAAATCCATAAAAAAATGTCATCTGTGGAAGCCGTAGTACTGTAAAAAGCACGACCAATCATTTTAGCCGGCGCGGCTAAAGTAACTGGATGGCCTACCTGCCTGTCAGCCTTCCATCTGTGCACAAACTTATCTCGTGCCCTCATTGGTCATGTGCGCTTTCGTGTGTGTTGGAAGAGGGGCTCTGTAAGGGAGTGGCAGATTTTTTCCGGCTGTGTATTTTCAAATTCTAGCGCACTCAAGCTGGTTTCTCCAAAATTACCTACCCCACCTTTAAGTAAGGCACAATATGAGATGAATAAATCCCTGTTTTTGTTATCTCCGGAAGGAAGAAGGGACAATTTAGTGAGATTCAGCTAATCTTTGTGTGGGAGGGAAGAGGGAGCGCATCTGGCAGAGATCTGCACTCTCTACTCTACTGGGTTTATTTTTAAGTTATTATTTTATTGCTAAGTCTTTCTCCTTTTCTACTAAACATCCAAGAGGGAAGCTTCTTTATTGAAGGTCAAAGCAGGTCCATTAATGTCTGTATTCAACCACTTCTGGTGTGCCTAAGTTTCAGGTGAAACTCCACTCAGTCTCCTAACGTTACAAAATGGAAGTGCTCATCTTTAGCGTTAGTCAGCAGCCTTCCTACTTTACCATTCCGCTAATCAATTTCCGCTTGAATGCAACCAAACCCTTTTCACTTCAACTTAAATAGACGAAGTGCTGGAGAGGTGAACATTTTCTGAAAAGGGCTGAGAGAGAACAGCCAACATGTTATTTCTTCTAGATACTGTGAAGTTGTTTTCAGGAGAATCTTACAACCCTTCAATATTCTGCCACAGGGGTGAGTTAAAAGGAAATGGCAGGAGAAACTTGTAATCCATTCGCCCACGTAGAATACATGTTCCCCTTCATTTACTCTCATGAATCAGTAATACATCAAGAGACAGAGGGAGTGTTTGAGGCCATATATTTTTCATGTTCATTTACTGTGGGATTCATTATAACAATAGGTGGTGTATGCTATAAATACTTTCTTGTTTGTTAAAATCAATATCTTGAACTTTTTTACCTTTTTATATCTGCTTAAGCTATCGCAATTCACTGGGGCTTCAGTTGGATGACAAGGTATCTATTAAAAGAGAAAAATTCGTAGATGGTTTGTTACCTGAAACTAATAGCAGCATCATATAATCAATAGTGATGATTTATAGACAAGTTATAACCCAATCAGCTTATAATACAAAATAATTAAAGGATTTGGTATAATGCTAATATCTTTCTCGATGATTCATGAATGAGAAGAACAAAACCACTCAGTATGACTGGCACGAAGCCAGTGCCAAGCATGTGGTTAGCTTGAAAAGTTAAGATTAAAGGAAAAGGAAAAACATTAATATTATTATTTTTAGATTGCAAAAGTATTGCTTGAGTAGTAAATACAACAACCTGGCATCCAAAAAGATGCTCTTATTTAGGGCTATTACAAAAAATGGTCTAATATCTATTACTGATCTCTAAAGCATTGCTGACATATTTAATAACCGTTAATAAATAATGTACAACTCATAAACTGCATCTTGATAGTAGAGGGTGAGAAAATACCCATATCTTGCTTCTGTTTAAATATTTTAGTAATAATTACTTGTTTTGCAAAATCTGTAGCCCATCTGCAGATATCAGGCAAACATGAGATCACAGATATACCGTATATGGCAAATCAGATTGCAAGACAAACTCTGTAATACAAAATTCAAATGTTCTTTCCGCTGAACATGCAAGGAGACACTTGACTTGTTTCAGGGAAATGAAATAAAAGCACTCGAGAAACTAAGAAAAAATGTGGATGCTGTTCCAGGGACTCGTGGGATTGGTCTGCTTCATCAACGCTTTGGTCTCGACCCGTTTATTCATCCGATCGATCCAAGCTGTTTTGCCTTCTGGCTTCTGTATAATACATGCACGGCCCGGCCGTGGGAGAGAGGGTCTAATGTAAAAGCTCATCCTTGAGAAGTGGGCCGGTAAGGAACAGCTCATGTTTTCCTGTGTATCATCTGAATATGCCTGCAGGCCTCGGACTGTGGGCTAACACTGAACATTTCCTGAACCAGTTTGTCTAACTCAACTTAGTTTAAGCATCAATGAATACTTTTGGAAAATGTTCCTTGTGTTAACGACAGTTCTTTATAGCAAGTTCAATCTGTCACACGTTTCAGCAGCAAATCTTGTGTGAAACATGAAAGCAGAGACTGCACACACCATCCAGTGTCCTCTAGTTTCATGGGGATAGTGGCACATTTTCTATGAAGGAAAAAATAGCCCCAAAGCTCATTTGGATTTGGATTACATTTCAGTGAAACATTTAGCGGATGTGCTGATAAAGGCTTGTTCTATTGTGCGGCGTCAATGCAGCAGCTCAGGGCTGCGCGGATTTGACATCTCAGATCAGTCGCTTGGTTCTTTGAAAACTTTGAATTCTGAGTTTTGGGGAAAGTAGTAATGTTGATGTTAACACTGAGTGAAATGACAGCGGTGCTGGGAACAGGAGAACGAAAGGAATGTAATAGCATCTGTCACAATTCGTTAAAAATATGGGCCAAATCCCCAATTTACAAACACAATAGTCAAAAAGTCCTTGAAGACAGTGCAGTACTGGCTCTCAGCTATACTCTGTCATGCAACACTCATGGACCCCTTAGACACGAATGTGGGAAACATGTTGCATAACAGAAAACAGGAATTACATTTTTAACAGATAAGTGTTAAAAAAAGGAGGTCTTTTATAAATCTTACTTATGTTACCTCTACGCACAGCAGAAATAACACAAACAGGAAGGATTAACTCTCAATATGTTACTTCCAAATAAAGATAAAAGCATATTTGCGCTGCTGTGCCAATAATTATAAATCCTCTCTGTACAGAGTGTACCATAATGCAAATGTGCAGCGTGTAAAATGTACTACACGGTTGAGCTATAATTTCTCTCTTGATTTGATTTGATGTGACAAACTGGATGCTTAGGAGAAAATAATACTGCGACAGAACACAGAAAACAGTTTGCGTTACATAACACTATAGCATGGAGGAGTATGTCGGTGTCTTCTATACTATGTCAAGGCACAGTTATGAAATCAACATTAAAATGCAGGGCTACAAACAGACCGACGGGCTTGATCGTTGGGGAGTGATCTGTATCAGCCTTAAAGAAATGAGACCCGCATATCATCTGAAGCACAACAATCCTTGTTCCCTTTACTCTCGAGCAGCAGCAGCAGCCTTATCTCAGATTCACAGTTAAATCCAATCAATGAGTAAGAGAGCTTCAATCCCTGGATAAAAACCAAAGAAGTCAGGAAATGCTTTTATTTAAGCTGTTGGCCTCAAGTTTCAAAATGTCTGCTTGATTAAAAACACCTCAAACTCCGTGTTTACCGAACAACACATCCAATCTTTTTTATTATTTAATTATAGCCCGTCCTGAAGATTGGAGCAATGGATACTGAGCATCTCTTCCTCCTCTCCCTCATCCTCCAGGATCTCTGTCTGTACGGCGGGAAGCCCTCAATTATTCATAGAAGAGGATGGTGGCTGGATCTTTAAGTCTCTATTAAAAGTGGAGGTCAACTAGACAGCAGATTGAGCAGATTGAGTGAAGCGTGCAAGTAGAAAACATAATCTATGAATAGAAGTATGAGCAGAGAAAGCAAAAACCAGACATCTGTGATCGTGTCCTCAAAAACACAAAGTAATATTTTTCAAATACTCTTCCTCTGTGTGTAATATTTTGCCCTCGCCTTAGGAGTAGATGTTGTGGGCTAGTCAGAAGTCAGGATCGCCATCACACAGAGCCTGCTCTGCCTTACAGTGCAACCTAGGGGGGGTGACTTTGCTGCAAAAATAGGTCATACTGCACATGTGTCAGATACACATGCCACACGTACAGTAAAGAATTGTCTGTTTCATTATTCCAGATACGACACGGCAGCTGTGTGACAGAAAGCAGGTTGCAACAGGTTCTAGGTGACAGCTTATAATTAATTCAATCATTATTATGATGATGGGGAGTTCCCCTCTGGGTAATTACTGACTGAGGAAGTCGATTGTTTTAAATGAACAAATTATTTGACTCCTCCACGGCCACAAAACCAGAGACATTTGGCTCAATTTTGTGTCCTGTGAACAAAGATGTCATACCCAAAGTTCTGATAAAAGGAAACAAACAAATCTGCAAAATAGGATAGAGTCTGAGGCTGGTGCTTTTCGCTTAATAAAAGGAATTTGGTCATAAAATTGACAAAATATTGGACACATTTACAAGTTAAGTAGTCACCAAAGTTATTAGCATGATGTAATAAGCATACATATCTGCACTAAATCCAATCCCTTCAGTGGCTAGACATTTCACTCTGAGCCACAGATGTCAGCCTCATGGTAGATGATTATTCAGAGGTCGCTAAAGTCAGTAAGACACATTGTCAAAAAACCATGAATGTTTGTACAAAAAGTCACGGTAATCCATACAATAGTTGTTGTCATATTTCAGTCGACACCAAACAACTCAATGACCCTGCCACACATAGAGCCACACGTAGGTAGAAAGACTTCCCACATCATATAAGGCACATTCTTGTCTATTGTTAATGGAGGCAATCAAACAAAAGCTTTGCCTTCATTGTTTTTCAGCTCATGGCCAATGTTGCCAGACTTTTGTGCACGTCAACAGGAGGTTTTAGCTTCGTTTATTTTTGCACTGCAAATTATGCCCCAAGGACCCTCACCACATTCATCTTATGAAATTGCGTCTGTCTTTATCCTCTACTAAAAAGTTACAACAAATTGTCAAACAAATTGAATGTGAATATGCCAGCTTATTTGGGATGGACGCCCAACTTTTCAGATAGCTTTCAAATGACATTAACGTAGACATGGCCTTAGAGGATTGGACAGCAGCTTTAATGCATAGGTTACCAACATGTACAATATTAAAGGCTGCAAAGTTGAGAGGTTCCTTGCCTTTACAATATGTCTGCGCCGCTGGAAGGATCATGAAGGGGAGACAGGCTCAAATGACAGCAAAGAAGAGAGGTAGAGGGGATTTCTTCAAAGCTTAGAGCAAATTAGCCCGAGCAGCGGAGAGAAAATCCCAGAGAGCATTTCTCCGGTGATTAGCCGGTGAAAGCTGTCTGGAGATCTGAACTAGAAATACAGTTTTTGAAACACAGTTTAAATCCATCCAGACTCTTACACAGATATCTAAAAAACTTGCACTGCTGAACCAAATATAGTTATTGCCAAGATGCCTGACGGCTTTTCTCTGGCTTATGCTTGCCAGGTATGATTCAGAAGTGAGAGTAAAGATATGAGAAAAGTGGTAATCTTTCTGAAGTGGGAAGGATATTCCAACTAAAAATAAAGGAGAAAGAGATGTGTACAATGACCTGAAGCTGTTGAGTTTTGGCTACCAGGATTGGAAAATCTGAGCAGCTGCAGGAAACCACCCAAGGAGCTGAGGACGGTTTGATGCTGAACGATCATTTGTTGAGGCTAAGGACAAAAGCTAAACTGCAAATTTGTAGAGTGTTTCAAGAGCCAACTGAGGAGTGATTTCCAATACTTGAGAAAGAGGTGTTTAAAGAGTTATCGAGTAGTGAGGAAAGTTAGTTGGTTAACTGCATTAGTTGTCGGGGCATGCCAGATAGTAAGACCAATGAGAAGAGCAGAACATCTAGTCTTTGTCTCCAACGCCGCTAAAGTTGAGGTTTATCTATGTTATTGATCGCAAAGCTGCAAGTTTGATCTGCAAATGCAACACAGTAGGGTGGAAAAATTGTCTGTTGTCACATCAGCATTTTACCAATTGCCATCTTAAAGGGGCCCTATTATGCCCACTTTCAGGTTCATATTTGTATTTTGTGATCTACTGAGACATGTTGACATGCTTTAATATTCAAAAAGCTCTTTATTTTTCACATACTGCCTGTGCTGCAGCTCCTCTTTTCACCCTCTGTCTGAAACCAGAGCCTATAGTCTGCTCTGATTGGTTAGCTGGACGGCTCTGTTACGATGTTCAACCGCCTAGATATCCCACCCCTTAGCCTATCACGTACAATGTGTTGAGCGCTATCCAATAGAACAAGTGTTACATAGTGATGTCATTATGTCCTGGAAGTAAACAAAGGAGTCCAATGGAGGCGTTTCAGGCAGGCTGGGGGAGTGTGGGAGAGAAACTCCCTCTGGAGGGAACACAGAGGGTTTAGCCTTTGCAGACCATTTACATGCACAAAAACATATATCACTCACTACACGAAAGGGAAAACACAATAAAAACCCTTCAAAGCAAAAATACTTATTACTTGTTTGAATGGGATCAATGGGCATGAGTTGCATTCAGCTGTTGTTGTTGTTCAGTTTCTTATCCTGCACTTGGGTCCACCCTGCTTTGCTCTCCAGCGGGACAACTTTAGCCCTAACAGTCTGGGTCAAACTAGAAACACGCACCCACACTGAGAACACCTTCCCAAACATCTGTCTTGTTGTACTCTTATCCTCATACAGTATGTTCATGATATTAACATATGATGATACAACATATTTAAAAAAAAAAAATTAACAGATGCACTTAGATTTACTCCAATACTTGTGTACAAAGCTGAATTTTTCATACCATTATTCAGTTGTCTTCTTGAACCACACTATTTTCTTTTAATGTACTGAAGATGTCTGTAATAGCTGCTGTCAGAGCCTCGTGTCAATTACAGCCTTGCAATGAAACAGCATCTGCAATCTCAATCCAATCTCTTCCAAATGTGCTGGAAGGGCAATTTTACCGTCATAAAAAATACGAGCTTGATTAATCTCAGATTCAATACCAATACCAATAACATTAAGAACTCCTCTGGGGACGCACATATACAGTACTTCTCTGAAAGCTAGCACATGCAGCTGCAGAGAGAAAATGATGCCTTGATAATTTATAAAGTGTGACTTGCTTTGCAGTTACAGTATTATGAAAGCATAGCAAGCTGAAGTAATAACGCTGGAATCAAGATTGATGCGTTATCTCTTGAAGATTTGCAACCAATTGCATATTTTCCATGAAATATATTCAATTTGAGCCCCAGTTGGAGAGCAGGCTGCAGCACATTTCTAAATTGATCAAAAATAGACTTCAAAATCACTTGAAGAAAATAAGACTGTAAGAATGCAATAAACTGTTAAAGGATAGCTGATGCTTTTGCATTCCCTAATATGAAAAGATCAAATTCACAATCGATGCGAAGCGAGGCAGGAAGAAAGAGGTAAACAGGCAACTTCTAATCGGCAACCTTGCAGTGAATCCGCCTCCCCCTTTTTCTCTCTGTCTGACAGAGCGTTTCCCCAGAGCCTCAGCTCAAACTGCAGAACCGCTCTGTGCGGCAACTGTTGAACAAAATGGACTCTCACAAGAAGGAGAGAAAATCCCTCAGGAGGAGAGGAGAGGAGAGGAAGAAAATCAATGCAAGGGAAGGGATTTTAAAATAGAAGACATTGAGAGGCCGGGGGGAAGGAAGGGAAGGAGAGAGATGGCAGAAGGTTGAGACAGACTGAGAGGAAATAGACAAAGGCTTTATAATGAAAAGATCCATAACAGAAAAGCTTCTGAAACCATGTGTCCTAAAGCTTCATTTCAGAGTGCGTCATATTCACAGAGTCTGGTTTGAGTCCCACAGTAAGCGCTGTTGCCTGATGCTTGCAGTGGAGGCAGAGAAAGACACGGGGTTTGCTAATGAGCACTCTGGGAGTGTCTGCCTTGTTGTTCTGTTGAGTGTTATTTCAAAATACAGCAGCCAAGAGACAGGGGCGGGAAGTTAACTCGAGCTGTCAAAAAATATTTCGATCTGGGTTAATTGCTCAGGGAGAGGGAGCCTCGTGATCAACAGTAGAGAAGTTGTTTCTTTCATAACGTCTCCTCAAATGTACCTGTTACTTAGTTTGAGTTGGGGAGCATTTCATTTGTTGTACAGTCGCTGTAATCAGTGTCCTCTCTGTTGCTCTTTATTTCACTCAAACATGAACAATCAGTACCAGACCCGCAGTTTGGTGTCAATTGCTTCAAATTCAGTTCAGTCTTAATTTCCTGTTTGCTCCATGATCGTTCTTGGAGATGGTTTGTAGATGTATAGAAACAATAAAATCTCTCACAGTCATAACAGAGAGTGTTGGAATATGGTGTCAGGCTGTTTTTGTCACAGCAGGGAGGAAGTGTGCTTACTGCTGAGAAGGAGGTGTGAAAATGTAAAGGTAGTATCGTAAATAAAGGTATGTATTGATGTCAAATATTGATAGAAAAATGTACTTTAAGGTAAAGCATAAATGAAAAAAGCATTGATTGCATGGGATCTACTACACAGTGTAGCACCATTTAAGTTCACATTTTAACCAATTAGTGTATGATGTGGTGTAATTTGGTTCAGATGAATAATTCTATTCACATTTCCTGGACATTTTGATTTTCAAGGTAGTTAACACCTGGAAGACAATGGAAACATTATCATGTATGGTGATACTGAAGAGTACTGTACTGAAGCAATGAAGCACTCTCCAGACCTCATTAATGCAGCAATGCCACCATCATAGATCTAGTCTGACCTTAAGTTAACATTAACATTTTAACTGGATTTGATTGCTTTTCAAGCGACTCACAATGGCTGTTACAATTCAGATGTGTGGAAAATGTATTTCAGATTGAATTAACAGAAAGCAAATGTAAACTATGCAAACTCTTCGACACGTGACTCTATTGGGTAGATGTTATTGTGAGAATGTTCAACTTTATCACATGGTGTAGGCTTTTAGATGTAATGAAGATTACACCCGAGTATAGGGAGGATCTGTGAAGTGACTCAGGTCACATAATTGTTTTATGGCACATAGAGAAAGAGATCAGCTGCTTGTATGAGACACACCTGGAAGGGGAGTGTGTTTTATGGCTTTGTTTGTATACTCTTTAAAGGTCATGGGACCCGCTGTAGGGTACTACCTCACTACGACAAACACCATGCATGCACACAATGAAGATCTGTAAGAGAATAAACAAATATTGTGTTTTCTACCTTTGTTTCCTCCCTTTCATTGCTCTCTAGACAGCAACAAAAGATGCCACGACCCTCCAAGCAAAACTGCTTACACTGCAGCAGCAATAACCTCAGTTCAGCCCCAAAAAGACGGTCAGAGTCTCCATTACAGCCACTCATACGTAAAACTCAAGATATAGTGAAAAACTGTGTTCGGTCTTCAACCTGTTGTTTTCTACCTCAAAGATGGGAAAAGCGACCAATGAGAACTTTGTCATTTTTACGTTGTTCAGCTTCGAAACATTCATTGGCTAACAATAACATTATTGTTCTATTAATATAAAGTGAGGTCAGTTACTCTTTAAAACAGCTGGTAGTTATGGATACTTTTTACTTAAGTACATTTCCAAGTCCACACTTCTTTACTTTTACTTGAGTAAAGAAGTTTAGTCATTACTTCTACTTTTACCAGAGTATCTTTAAACACGAGTATCTGTACTTCTACTTGAGTAAAGGATGTGTGTACTTTTGCCATCTCTGTTGACTACCACATAATACATCTAGAACAAACTAAATGTTAGGATACATTCCTGAAAAAAATATAATTCCAGGAAGTAATTATTTTAACATCACAAGACAACCATAAACCCTATTGAACGCACTATTACAAATATAACCTGGGCACATTGAAGCAAAATCCTCCCAATAACTGTCGATGTGTTGCCTTCCTTTAATTTTTCCTAGAGGCTCTGTGGTGATTTATGAGTTTCACTGATGCTTAGTATGTGTTTACTGCAGCAGGGACTGTCCTTCCTCAGAGTGACGGGCAGCGTCTGCCGGCAGCGAGGAGGACACACTCACCAGGCCTGAGACTTCCTCCTGGGCACGCTCTGTCTCGTCCACTTGGAGTGAGGGGTCAGATGGTAAATCAGCTGCCGGCAGATCTTGGTGGTGGACTTGAACGAGTCAGTCTCCTTTAACACACACAGAGGACGAATGATGGACAAGAATTGAGTTCATACTGCAAATCAAAACAGTGGTTGTTCATATACAAATCACAAGTTTTAGGCAAACAAAAAAATATGCACAAGCTGTTAAAGATATTTATACATGTTTGATGTCTTTTTCTTTCTTCCTGCTAACTACGGACTGATTCTCCCACATTCACAAAGTGTTTCTTTCTTGTCCTTTGAAAACAGTGGCTTCAAAGATTTTCCCACACAGAAACATTCATTTATTTGTGCTTTTTGCCTCCCTCTTGCTTCATGCCTCCCCTCCTCTCTGCCTTCTCGTTTCTCTCTCCCACCTCCGTCAAAGACTTTAAATGCAATGGCTTTAGCCGAGCAGGGTAAATCTAATTAATGGTACAACACGACAACAAGAAAGAGGCAATGTGGCGAGAGGGGAAAAAAAAGACAGGGGCCATTTACCTTAAGGCGATTAACTATTCCCGCTGCCATTTCTTTTCTCTGGCGACAAACAACCATGCCTCATACTTCAAAACATGCAGTGCTGCTGTTTCAGCCACTCGGATGACTGAACTCAACATTAAAGCTGCGCATACTGATTCGCAGTGTGGAAGTATTCTTAGAAAATGTTAGTCTGTTGACTGGAAGGATCACCAAAGCATTCCTGGATGTTAATCACGCACCTGTAAAGCTGAGTGCATCAAAAATATAAATTAAATTGTGAAACTGATGACCATGAGCTTCACAAATGATTTATCTTTTAGCCTCAATGTGTCCTTGAATATATAATGTGAATACATGTCAGAGTGGTGGAAAACACTGGGCAAAGAGGCAGCTGCCGGGCCTTGAATCCAGCACACTGCCTCTCTACATCCCCCTCACGTCTGACAGAGTTTCCTGCCACGGGTCGCCAGACAGGGAGATCGCTGCCAGCTTCTCACCCTCCCCCTCACCCCCGTCTTTCTGGGCTTCCCCCCGCCAAAGCAAACTACGATAAGATTAGCGTTTCCCACAGGTGATTATCATCTTGACTCGGTAAGTAAAGACTAGACCACGGTGACTTTATCTTAAAGCAACCCATCTTTTCCTAAAAGGGATAAAGCCTTTAGATAAGTGTAATGGCTGCTGTGAGTTTTACAGCCAGTCTGCTGCTACTGTATTCAGCCGCTTCAACCAGACTGAAATGTCATTTGAATTGTATCATCTTGGATTTGTATGTCGTGGTAAAGTGGAAGAGCTGACTCCCAGGCTTGATAAATCATGTATTTTATTGAACACATACATCGGAACTTAATGCGCATGAATAATGAAAGAGTTTGTCTAATGTATTGACAGGTAAAAACTAATATAAGACAACTGGATATACATCATACATGTTTTTTGATATCAGTAATATCTGTAATACAATATGAGAGTGATAGCAAAGAGGTCGATATAGCTAGTGTGCCTTAATTTAGACCTTAAAACGTCTATTTCTTTGCCTTTTCTATGATATTTTGAAGTCACAACATATTTTTCTCCTGCAAGTTGCATCATTATGACCCATGGCACAAACGGAAGCTGTGTTTCTGACTATTGTATCACAATTTATTGCAAAGGGAGGCTGAAGATTAAAATGTACGAAGGGAAAACAATCATCTACATTTATATTTTCAATATCTTCATATCATTTTGGTACGATCCCTTACTGAGAGGTGTCTGTAGGCTGGGACAGAAAAGGCTTCACAGTGGACTCCACTTTGATCCCACCTGCCACCTGCCACCTGTCAGATCCTCAAAGTGCTCTCATTGTGAGTGCCAAAGCCCCACAATCCTGTCTGCTATTGACCGTGGCCCCCTGCCCCGTTGACCTCGGCCTGATGACCGCTGGGTTCCTGCCCACGCTGCCCAGTATGAAGCAGCCTAAGCAGGTACTCTCTCACACCTGCAGGTCCTGGAGCACAGCTGCTATCGTTGGCCAATGTGCTGAAAGAGCACCTGAGCAGCAGGGAAGACGGTGCCACTGCAGAGCCAAACGCTGACCCACTGCCTCATCTTGGCCCACACATTAATCCTTAACCCTCCGCCCACCCTTCAGCATGCAGGTGTCTCTCTGTAGCCGTGTGGTAACTCTCATTTCAACCTCAATTAGTCCTCTAAATGCAGCTTTTCCACATGCAGGCTCAAAAATTCAACATGGCTTGGCTAAAAACATGCCCATAAAAACATTCTTGTGATGACAATGTTATAAATCAGTTGTAATATCTTGTTTTTCTTCATATTTACAGTATCTTACTCAAGTCGTCTTGTAAAGCTATATGAGCAAATATCTGAATTAGGGCTGTATAAATAAAATAATAATAATAATAGATTTATTTTGTTAGCGCTTTTACAGGTGCTCAAAGACGCTTTACAGATATAGTGAAAAGAAAAAGAAAGGAACAACAAATAAATATATAGTTAAAGTTAAAGTCAAATAATACAAAAACAATCACACATTAAAAGCCAGATTGAAGAGGTGAGTTTTTGTGAGTTTTTTGAAGGTGGTGAGGTCAGTGCACTCTCTGATGGGTTGTGGGAGTGAGTTCCAGAAATAAAATGTATTAGCCTCTCACATTTCCCTTGTAAAGCATGAGCCAGCCCCTCGTGTGGAATCTGTGAATATTAAGCAGGATGCCCGCAGAAAAAAAGACATCATCTAATATTTAACTCATTTTAGAAACCTGAAGACGTGCTTAGTGATCTACGGTATTATGCTCATGGCTTAACACATACAGTAAACTTTAATTTCCCTTGATCGTAGCCTCTGCAGTTTTTGTACGAAGACAACTGGCAGTTCCTTGCTGTCACAACAGCATGACAGGAACAATATGACAAATGCACTTAGGCATGGCTAATACATGTGGACATGCTGCTTCTTGCCTCGCCTTTGTTTACAATTGTAGCCGTGGCCATGCTAATTAATGTGAGCACTGTAGAGATTGTTTTTCAGTATTCATGAACAGTTTAAACAAACCGGATCGCTCTGGATTCTCACCCTTTTCGGGCACTGCAGGTCGCGGGCGAGACTGAGCAGCAGCTCGTGAGAAATGGGGTCCACCAGGTTGAGAAAAGCTGCGTTCTTGTACAAAATGTCATTGAGTGACGATCCCTGGAGTCCCAAATCCTGAGAGGTAGAACAAAGAAAAATATGTGGTTAACTGCTTTTAAAGCTAACAGTAAAGACTGTTGACTTGGTAATTAATTTGATTAAAACAGCCATGTCTAAAGCACACTTCATTTAATATTCAAGTGTCGTTCAATGGATAGATTAAGGAAAATAGATTATCAATGTTGATGAGCTTTCTTTATTTTTATTGTTGCCTTTCATTTCGCTCTTATCTTGTAAGAGCTGATAAGGTTTTGCTGCGTTTACATCCAGTTCAGTTGATTAGGGGGTGGAGAGGTGTCTGTGTGCATACCATACATACATACATACATACATACATACATACATACAGTGTGTGTGTGTGTGTGTGTGTGTGTGTGTGTGTGTGTGTGTGTGTGTGTGTGTGTGTGTGTGTGTGAGGGACAGTACAGTTTACATAATTGCGGTCTTTCTGAAAATATTACAGTTACTCTCTAGTGAAGAGAATAAGACTCTTTCCTTTTTCATTTTTTGTGGTTTCATTTGTAGGATGAAACCCAAAGGATTTCCCCACATGAATTTCTATCATTTGCACCAAACATAACTCTAAACCATATCGGGAAAATACTTTTAGATTCCAGTTAAAGGCTTTTCTGCTTTCTACCTTCAATCCTAAGCATTCCTCAGTGAAAGATTGTGTGACAGGGAGAACAGTTCAATGAATCTAGAAACCAGGAACCCTGTTGTTGACAATAGTTCCTCATCATCAGGATATTTCTATATTGAAGTGACAATGTAAATACGGGGCTTCTTCAGGTAATTATTTGAGTGCTGACGTGTCTTTAACAGCCAGTATTTTCTGCCTCACCAGCAAGTGTCAGCCAACGATACAAACACACAGGAGAAAGAAAAAAAACAGCCAGGAAGACTTGAAACTGAGCAGATGAAACAAAAATAAACAGAGATGAAAGGTTGTGAGAAAGGGGGAAGAAAGTAAAAGGAACTCTCCTCTCTTAAAGCTGTATATCTCTTATAATCCAACAATCCAATTAACAACTGTTAAAAGATGATTTTGTCTACTCAAACATGCTGTTTGAACGGTGACATAACTGCTGCTTACAAACATGTTTCACTGGACCATAATCCTGTAAAACTAGAAGCTGAGCAGCTGAAGGGTAAATACAGTCAGCTCAATATGCATTGAAAAGCTTCTCAGAAAGCTTGAGGAGGAATCTGTGTAAAACACACTGTATACGCTCTGACAGCTCTAACACTTAGGGGCGCAGTGGAAGCAGAGAGGAAAACTCCCATCAGCATTTTCTCCCCCTCCAGCTTTTGAGTTGATTTATTACAGTGGAGCTCTGTGGGATTCCCTGACGTTGGACTATCCTCCAGACCAGCACTCCCTTCAATAAACCTCATTTAGCATAGACGCAGGAGGATAACACGTCTCCATAAACGGAGGCACAGAGGAATTTGGAGATTGTTTTATGATGACGAAGCGCTGTAACTGTGTAGTGCAGCTGCAGCATGAGAAATGAGCGGGTTTCGTCTTCAAAAGACACAGAGATCTGATCCTGTGGATTCATTTGACTGATTCCTAATCTTAAAGGCAGGAAATGTTTTTGATGTGGAAGCCTGTGTGCCCTCAGATCAATGTCCTCAGGAAAGCTGCGTATCTAATCTGACGTCTGCCTCGTCACAAAAAGTGAATATAACGTCAAGCTCTAAACCAAAAAACAACATCCCACACATGCAGTTCATCAGAATCCAATTAAATATATTGCACTGTGCCAAATCCATTCCCAGCGTTTTCTGCTTTA
>NW_011333164.1:46329-95567 GCF_000735185.1 Notothenia coriiceps | reverse complement strand
GGGGGGGGGGGGAACAGGGGAATTTAAACACAAGACAATCAGACACAGGTGGGAACAATCAGGGCGGGGCTGACGCTGATGAGCACAGGAGACACAGAAGGGGTGACAGGTGAACACAATCAGGGCCGGGGCTGGTGTTGATGAGTCTGGAATGACAGGTAAACGGTAAGTGACTAAACAAAACAGGAAGTGGAAAACAATACAACCAAAAAACAACATAAATCTCAACATTTCTGTCGGTGCACAACATGTAGCACCTTTCAACACAAGGCAATTCAAGGTTCTTTACAAAAATGAAAGACATTCAGACAAAGGCATTTAAAAACAGTCATTAAAAAGAAAAGATAATAAAAGAAACATTAAAAGAAAAAATACATGAATAAAAAGCACATGAATACAAATTAAACGCACACACACACACACACACACACACACACACACACACTGCAATCGGGCCGCAGTTGTGTTGGATTGATCGCTCTACTGGCTGTGCTCCAACTCTCTCTTTTCTATTATCCCTTGACTGCAGCAGTGTGATAGGGATAGAGACTGTTTATGTGTGGATTCACCGAGAACAGTATAATGTTGTGATGTTCCTCTTTGCTCCCATTGTAAAACACAGCCGTAGTGAGTGCTTCACAAAAGCTGCAAATTTGGTCCGACTACATAAGAGCTGTTGCTCGTTATTCACTTATTATGGGATTACAAAATGTCAAATCTGCTCATACATTACGCCGAATCCTTTGTTGGTTAATATATTTAGATTTCTCGGAAACGGGGATAATATGGGTTTTAATACAGGAAGTAACAAATAGGCTTCAGTGCTCTCTTGCTAATCTTACATTCACTTCATGTTGGCTCTATTTTCTCTTAAATGTGATTATATAATACAGCATGCAGTGTTTTTGTCTTATGTCTTTATACAGATTCACTAAATATCTTTTTACAATGCTCCGGTGATGGTTCAGTCTGCCAATGTGCCTGAACTGTGTTAGTCAAGAAGAACTGCTTTCATAATGCACCATCTGCTTTTGTTTAGAGGCACTGTTCATATTTTGAACATTGTGGCTCATGACGATCCACGTTTTTTAATAGAATGTTTAAAAATATGTGATCCACACCTCAGAGGTGAAAAGAGGTGGCTGTGAGATTTGACAGTTGCCAACCAAGAAACAAAGCTGAAGATAGAACCAGAAAATAATTTCCCAATTTCTGGCAAAACAGCTGGCACTGTTTCCAGATTATCGCAGATGAATTGGATATTCAAATCTTTACTGAGGCTACTTTAAAAATGGCACTGACCTTATCTTGATCATGTATTTTCTATGCACTGAACATTGCAGTTTTTCGGATACTAACCCTCACTGTGATACTTGAACCAATGAGCCACACAGTAACACTTCCCGTGTTTGTTTATTTTTCCTCTCTCTCCAATCTTTTATCTCTTCCTAAACTCCACCAGGAGAGGACTGGCCTCCCTGTGGGCCACTGCCAGGAATAATATCATTAAGACAGCTGGGAAGTGTGATTCCTAAATTAATAGGATGTATTTGAAATGTTGTGAAAAAACGTAGTAAGTATCTTTCTTTTCTTCTTAACATGGTAACTGACTTGGAAGAGCAGTTGTGATTCACCTTAAGAAAAGGTTCATCACATCTAACAGTTTCTATTGGTTGCTACTGCGTAAGCTGCATGGTCAGTGGTCTTCGCCTCAACGATGAATCATAATGATTATAAAATGCGGAAACATTTTTTTTTATGACTGTTGTGTAAGACTTGACTGAGTCTGTTGTGCTCTGCTCAAAGGTAACTCAAGGTGAAATAATGGACCTTGTAAAAGCCTCTCCATAATGAAAGCAGAGTGTTGTCACTTCAGTGCACACTCAAGCAGCAGCTCTGAGGCAACACTCAGAAACATGTGCGCACACACACGCAGGCTGCCACAGTACATGTGTCCAGTCTGTCCACACACTTACAGACATGCAGCTGGTGTGCATTGTGTTTAAGCCTCTGCTGCCACGAAATGAGCAGTTTGCTCTGACGTTATTTAAAACTGTTATCATTCTTCCTCGTTTTAATGCCATTGTCTCAACAATACATGACTAAGGGGAACATTTGCATTTCCTGTACCAAAGTTGCATTTGCACAACACTCCAACACCTATGTTAACAGCCTGTATGCACTCACACACACACACACACACACACACACACACACACACACACACACACACACACACACACACACATGACCTTACCATTTATATACGTATTTTAGTCCAAAGCAATATACAATAAGCGCAATCAACCACACACACACAAACACAAACAAGCACTCTCACACGCTCAACTCTAGATTATAGTTGTCGTATTGCAAAGACTAAACAACAATTAGGTTTTGCCTGTTTTTACTGACATATCTATTTGGAAAACAATGGACTCTGCATATTGTTTCATTGAAAGTGCAGGGTTTCTTGAAAAGCAACAAACTCTTGGCAACTTTTTACAAACTAACTTGAAAGCTATGTTTCTATTTTAGATTACAGAATAGCCCCTTCTTTGCATATGTACGTGTAATTATAGCAATTCACTGAAATACAATTGGAGTAGATTTATAGGTTGTGCAGGACTGAAGATGAAATTATTTGATTACTTTTAGATTGTGTATTTGTAGTTTGTTTTTGTTTAGAGTTAAGAGAAATATATTTGTATTTGAATCACTAGGTATTTTAGAGTTTAGTGACATTTTAAAAGTCACACATTGTTCCTCAAAGGCACGACTGGGATGGTAAATAGGTTTTGCTCACTTGACATTTTTTCCAATCTATTGAGATGAATACTAAAGTCACTGATCAAGCGTGCATGCATTTCTATTTTATTGTTGAACATGCGATGGGCAGTTTAAAAACAGTATTAAAAAATGTATGCATCCGAACCAGAGCTGTCTTTTTATTTATTTTTAGGCCTTCTTCCTCAAATCTAAGATGTTGGTACCTCTCTTGTAAGCACCTTATGATAAATAAATAAAATACACAGTTTATTTACCCTATTTGCCAATGAGATGTTTACATTGACACTTAAAAAGTTTATTTAATAATAATTACAAAAGTCATCATTTATTATGTCAGACTGTTTTAAAATAAAAAACGTATCCGTCTCTATGGCTCTAGTCTAATAAATCTTGACTTTATCAACCACACTTACATTTTACAGTGAAGTTTAAACCCACAAAAGATAAAAACCTTTCTCCATCTTGCTACGAAAACCCCCTCAACTCACAGTTGTATGCCTCCTCAACAAGATTATCGTGTGTGGACTATCAAAGCAACAAATAAACAACACAAAATATATCTGCACGCAACATCTCTCAAAATCTCCTTTTCTAACAAACACACCTCAAAGCTCGCTAGGATGTTTATAGCTCAGTTTTGGGCGGGTGCTCTCGGTTTCCCTTCTAATCGCATTGTGTCTCTGCTGGCCTCTGATCTTTAGCATTTTCAACATTCCAGCCATCTGCTGGTCTCTCATTTGCCTGGCAGCACCCCAGCAGCACGATACTAAACAGACTGCTTGCAGCCTCAGCTTTTATTCCTCTGTCTGCCCGTCTCCTCAGTCAGAATGAGAGAGTGAGGGAACTGAAAAAGAAATAACATTCCTGTTCAAACCCACACTTGATGCTAGTGTATGGTAAGGGAGTTTTATCAACACATTCCATTACGTGCTGTGAAAACCGCAGATAGTGAGGTGGGCACGATGACATGTCACACTGGAGATTTATTTTGCCTCCTGACCCTCAGGCGCACTGTGTCACGGCAACATGACAAATGTTTTCTATATAAATCTGAAAGTGAGAGTCAGTGGGAGAGGTTTTGAAGCTGAAGCTAAGACAAGTTGAATATCACTTTTAATGTCACCACTACACAAATGAACACATACAAAAAAAGTGTTGAGCAATAAAATGCTTTGGTAAAGTCAGACATTTTCCCTAGAGCAGGGGTGTCAAACTCAAGGCCCAGGGGCCAAATCCGGCCCGCCACCTCATTGTATGTGGCCCACAAGAGCTTGCAAAGAATATAATACGTTTATTATACGGTTACGTGCCACTTTACAGGAGCACGTTGCCCATAAACTACATGTCCCACAATGCATCTCATTTTGTGAGATGCGCACTGAAGAGACTTGCAATTACTTTCAATGATTTGCCCTAGACATCTGCTTTCAGACGTACTGTAGTTAAGTTATTACCCTATCAGATAATAATCCAATGCAGAGGAAATATTGTTAAATAATACATTATATTATATATATTTATCTATGTATATTTATATAGTCTTAAAGTTACCACCAGCCCTTTGAGTGCAACCATAATTCTAATGTGGCCTGCGATGAAATGGAGTTTGACACCCCTGCCCTAGAGAAAGGTTATGTTTATTTCCTCTCTGTTTTGTGTGCACTGCATCACTGTGGTTTAGGAGACAGGATGTTAGAAGGTCATACACTGGTTCTGCAACTTTCTCTTTTTCTCCTGGTTAAAACTATTGCAGAGCAGTTTCTTAGATGTTTAAAGGTTATCAAACATTATTATATATATTCTGAAATGCTAAAGCTGTGAATGTGGGCAGGGATTAAGATAACTTCTCCTTAGCTTTGAGGAGCGTTTTAGGTTCATTCAGTTCATCGATTTGTTTTACTTTACTCTCAGCTCTTTAATCAAACTGTTTGAATGGTGTTTTTAAGCCCCTATGGAAGTTGTTATCAAAGAAACACCTCTTATGGTGCTTGGAGTAGTATTGGTTAAGTTGTCAGGTGACCAAAAGTATGATTTTCAAATAATTGGTAATATCGCTCCAGGACTAGTGCATTTTTAAGTAGTTTGCTAATGTGTTTGCCATAACTTATTTATAATGTGATAACATGTCAGTGTCGTGTTTACAGCTTGTTTAACTCTTCGCTAGTAAGAAATCAATAAATGCAGCTTTAAGTGAAGTTCTGCTTTTTCTTTTTTAAATGAGTAGACATTGACTTGTTCTGTTTAATCAAAACCACATAAAACATCCTGATTGTATTATTCTAATTAGTTAACATAACTAAATCATCATCCAGTTAGTGGCCTACATTTTCAATATAGATCTGTTCATGTAAAATCAGCTTATCTGAGGCACCTGTAGGCTGATCACATTATCTGTCAATAATTACTAGAAGGGCTTTCAAAGGTCAGTCCTCAGGGGGTTTTATTATGTTGAAATATTTGAATGACATGTTTTACAGTGACAGGTACGAGACAACAGCCACACTGACATTTATAAACACACAGACACACACATGCGTCCTCGCACAGTTGTTAAATCAGACCACAGAAGCGTCACAAGGGGCAGAGTTGGTGACTTCCTTTGTGCTGATTACGGCAGCCTGCAAAACGCCCACAGTTTATCAAGGTGCATTTCATTTTGCATATCCAGTTTGGGGTTCTTTTTTTGCTAAAGTTCTAGCAGTGTGGCATTTTGGTTTTTGGAAAGGAATGACAGCACCAACTTATAATGTAAAATGTAGAGCGTGAGACCAACAGGAAGAGAAAGAGGAGAAAGAAAGGGCTGGAGTTTCCTTGCCTCTCCCATATGCAGTCTAATCACAGTAATGATGCAAGCCCAGGAAGATGACACACACACACACACACACACACACACACACACACACACACACACACACACACACACACACACACACACACACACACACACACACACACACACACAATGTTCGTATTTAGTCTCCTGATTTTAAATGCCCTAGTATGGTTTTGTCACCATTTCCATAGCCCCACCAAAAATATTTTCCACCAGCCGCCACTGTCTGCGGGTTAACAAAGATTCAATTATTACTCAGCCGATCAGGCATTTCTTTGGTTACATGTTGAAATATATACTTGATATTGTGTTATTATTTAGATTTATTGACACATGGAAAAAAATTGACTCTGATCCAAAGGTGGAACATGTTTTAATGTCACACAGAGGGTGACAGACGGGTCATGTTAGATCACTAGGCTGTGTAATGGCAAATATATTTTTTTAACAGTTTGTAAGGTTGCATAAACTGTCTGTAACCACATGCCCTGTAGGGTGTTGGGTGTGTCTGTGATGAAAGTTGTTTGTGGTATGTCTCATAATCTTGCTCATATCATTTACTGGTAACCAGACGAGTAAGAAGAACACCCCAAAATGAAATCTATGACAAAACTATCCTTTAGCCTTTGGCTATCATACAGTTAGCTTCGTTTTGGAAAGATTCTTTAAAGTATTGGGGTTTTTTTAGCAGATAGAAGTTGTCACTAGTAAGATGATTGTTGTATCGTGTACAAGTACATATTTTCTTTGGAGACCTCACATTTTGAAGTGGAGAATGCAGCTTTTTTGTTGGGTTGACATTTCTTATTTTATTTGAATTGGGTTAGAGTATTAATACATCCTGGTCCACAACCTATTAGATTTAAGATTTAACAATAGTTATTGGTGTTTTCTGACCTACTGCACTTCTGATTACCTGTTACCCCTGTTGCTCTAGGTCTTAGGCCTTGTATTCAATCCGCTTGTCTATTCTAACAGGGCTTTACACAGAAGATTATTTATCGTATAGGTAAACACAGAGAACACCTTTGTTTTCTCACTAATCCTGTTTACACAACTTTAGCGCCTTGGTCTAAATCTCTCTCTCTTTGTCTCACAGTCTCACACTTCCTTTGTCATACAGGGAACTTGTTTGTGCCTGTCAGAAGTTTTATTGGCCTGCTGACATTTCTGCACTATACTACTTGGAATTAATTCAAAGTGTAATCTTCAGCCTTGATAAGATCTAAAGTCTGCAAATCTGCCGCAGTAACATTATATAGTTGCACATATTGTAATTCCAGAGGAATGTGTGACATTTATGCTGTAAAATAGCGTGGAAAGGAAGGGAATTTCCAATATTTAATAAAGAAACAGAAGATTAATACATAAGAAAGTGAAAACTGAACTTCCTTATTGGTCAGCTTTTCTTGAGAACAATGGTGTTTGAGGTTTCATGCCAAACTGGAAGGTCCTTTCCAGCAGGTAGTGTGTTTATCTTGTGTATGACAAAGTCCCAAGAATATTTTGGTTATGAACAGAAGTAGAAACCCTTTTGACTTGTGTGAGACAAGCTTTGAACAACCCTCCCTCAATTCAACTAGTTTATTAGCAAATGTTTAGTTGATATATCAGCACACAATCAGAATATTCATATTATGAAATCCTTGAAAATAAAATATTATCACATCTTTTGTAGTTATTAACTGTCAAGTAAAGACAAACAACCCTAATCAAAAAGATCAAATAACTATAACATTAGTTGTGTTTTGAGCAGTAAAATAAACTATGGCCCCCTGTCTGAGAACAACACAGTAAATGCTCATTTCAATATGGGCCAACAGGTGGAGCACTTTAAGAATGAGACTTGAGTGTTTGAGTCTCTCATGGCTTTAGCTGGAAAACTGAGGTCCTTCTTACAATTGCAAATTGTGGAGTTGAGCTTTTGATAAAACAGCACATGTTGCAGCCTGAAAATAAAAACGTCAGGTTTGTTTTGTTTAATTCATATTTTACTTTGTTTGCATTTATTGTGGTAATCTAAAATGGTCTTGTATGACATCAAAACGTTTTAGTTCTGAAAAAGAATCTGCTCTTACATCATATATTAAGCTGATTACCTTAATGAATTATTGATTTACTTTCAGATAAAACAAAAACAGTGAGCAAATGTATTGCATCTAATTAGTGTCTTCAAAGAGCACTATCACACAACAAACATTTAGGCCTCTTAAAGAGAAAGGAGTCTGAATAAATCTGTGACATCTATGCAGCCCTGTGCGAGAGACACAAAAAGACCACTAGAATGACTGATAGGCAAAGTGTTGAATATGCACTAACACTGTACTGTTATACATTGTACTTAATGTATGAAGGAACAGTATGTGATGTACGTGACAAACATACACAAAAGCACACTTTCACCTTCAAACAAGCGAGGCCATACATAAACACACCAGACATGGACACGAGGGGCGTCTGCATTTAAAGCAGAATATTCGTCAGAAGTGTGCCAGAGACTGCGAGAGAGAACAACAGAAGAGATTAACCGAGTGAAAAGAAGCTTCCCTCCTCCCTCTCTCTCTCTCTCTCACACACACACACACACACGCACGCACGCACGCACGCGCGCGCACGCACACACACACACACACACACACACGCACGCGCGCGCGCGCACGCACACACGCACGCACACACACACACACACACACACACACACACACACACACACACACACACACAGAGCCCTGAGCCCTGACCTTTGAAGGAAGGCGACAGATGGGTCTTTCTCTGGGGCCAGGTCCCCGCAGACAGCTGTCCAGGATATAGGCGGTAGAGGTGGGGTTTGTGTGTGTTGGGGGTGCAGGGAGACGGTCAAAGGTCAAACATTCCCTGGTAGGAAGAATTGAAGCATAAGCAAATGTATATCGGCACACACAAAGCGCACACGTGCAAGCAGACGGCAGCTCGCGCCTAATCTCGCATTCATGTAGACACATACATATTCATAAATGTTGCTGTCTGCTGCTCTCTGTTTGTCTGTCCATCTGCCTGCCTCTGACCCGTCATCATTTATCTCCCTCTCTAATCAGGCTATTGTTTTGACCTGATTAGTCTGGCCTTCCCCTCGTCAGCTCAGAAAAAGAAGTACTGATTATCACATTGAAACCTTAAAACTCCAATAAACTAAATCCAAAGTGTTGTGTGTCTTGTACATACAGGTCAGTCCTGTAGTTCAGGATGTAGAGCGCTTCCCCACCACGTGCAGGGGTTTCCCTTCTCACCAGTCTGGACATGTCCGTACATGTTTGAGAGCGAGAGAGAAAGGGGGAGAGAGATCAAAGAGGGAGGAATGTAAGCCTTTTTGGCACCGGACTACAGCCATACTTTAGTTATTATAGTTAAGTTGTTTTCCAATCATGCCGTGCATACTGTAACTGTCAGCAGCCACTTTCACACTTTCTTCTGTGGATTTAGTTCTTATTAAATGGCAGCTTCTGTTCAGCCCACCTTTTAGGGATGTTTGACACAGACAGTGACTACACACTGTAGGGAAATAAAAAATGAATTTCGTTGTTGAAGCGACATGTGATAACACTTTCTATATGTTGCATTTTCGATACAAAGGAGATGACTTATTCCTACTTTTCAATGTTAACAGATATAAGTATTTTCCTGTTTGTGGAAAATCTGTCTTTGAATGACTCTTGAATTACTCTGTTTTATCCGACAGGTGGCCGGGGCCCAGAATGTTAATGGAACTGTAGGTTTCTCTAATTAAACTGGAAATATTGCTGGTATGAAAGTCACATCATAAGAAACTGATTCTGCTTAAAATTTAAGTAGAGAATAGTTCAGGACATTTTGAATTTTTCTATGGTTTAAGATACTTCTTCTTGTACTAAAATACATTCATAAGAGAATCATTTAATTATTGGTAGAACCTGAATATAGCTCGATCTACCCAAAACTGCTTGAGTTGAGGAATTTCTGTATACTTTTAAGGTTATCTTAGTCTGCCACTAACTAATGGAAAACCACACAGATAAAATGTTATGAACTGCAGGAAGCTGTGCTTCTGGAGACCCACATGCTCAATGTGAAGTGTGTTTTCAATTCTCAGGAATATAACTTAAATGAAACATGTATTTTTTTTATTCTGTGCGCTGTTTTTCTTTACTGTTCTAAATACAGCTCAGGCCACAGGTCCTTTCTATTTCTGTTCTGTTCAGATACACCAAACCACAAAGTGTTTTAATGTTAAACTTTCCGTCTCACGTGGTTACTGTATATCGTCATGGTTTTTTCAAACAGGAAAAAAGCACATAAACATGCGCAATGACTTGTTTACTCTAAGCCTCCATTACATTTTTTTACACAAACAACTGATTCTTTGACTCAAGAAAGTACTGCTTGTAGCCACAGACATATTTTGTGAAATTCTAAATTGTTTTACTACTTTATCAAATTTGTTTAGTTTCCTTGCCCATACATTTTATTGTATTGCTCAGTTTTACTGTTCTCAATAACCCTGTTTTCATGAGCAATAAGCAGCTACAGTAATTACCCACTGTAACCTCCCCAAACTCCAACCAACAGAGAGAAAAACCTAGAGACTAGGCCACAGTAAGTTGTTAATGTCCGGTGATTGGCCTCGGCTGACATCAGACTCCCGACTAGAAAAGGTTCCCATGAATCAAGAACGCTATTTTATTCTGCATATTAACGTGTTTCCTTTGAAAAATAAATAAAAGCATCTTAGGCAGGGTCGTAGATATTGATTAACTTTACAATAGCCAATAGCATTGGATCTGCGTTATGATAATACTGCTGACAACCGGGAATATGCACAATGCAGAAATGTAGAACACATTCCACGTTCAATTGGTGAGTAAAGTAAGAACACAAAGTCACGCTTTTCATCAGCTGTACTTCTTAACAATATAAACATGAGCTTCACATAAGAATAACACCTCAGGTGGTTTCAGTATTCTTTCATATTACAGTAGTTTAGGAGTAATTATGCATGTTTCTGTTAAGTGTGTGAGTGTGGTGTAAAGGTGTGTGAGTGTGTGTTTTGCAGGTGTGTCTATTTACCCACAGAACTGGATATTAAGTCAAGGGCAAATCATAGAATAGTGTGGTTGGTTACATAACATTTAAACAATGCCAGAGACAGGACCAACAGAGAACTTCAAACTAGTTTCGAGGTGAAATTCTTTCAGCACAAGGTTGATACTGAACAATGACAAAGGTGTAACTGATAAACCTCTGAGAGAAGAAGGGAAACAATAACTTCTACAATGCACCAACATTTCTACTATGAAAAGCTGCAGCTTCCACACATAACTTCCGTTTAAAGTTTTAAAAAACAACTTTTAACAATTCAAAGTATCAGTAACATAGAACAAAATATATGTTTCTGCTCAATGATTGAGATATTTGTTTACACCTTTTACTGACACACTAGTAGGGGTGTCCCTATCTGATCTAACTAATTGACTATATTAAGCCCAATCTAATCTTCTCTTTTATGTTGTTCCATTTCAGCTTTAAGAGTCTTCTCATGTCATCTAAGCATGGTGTGTAACAGCACCGACATATAGCAGTGGAGAGCTGACGACAACCATACCCCTCACAACCCTTCAAGTGCAGCAAAAACCCTGCATGCAAACATAAATAAATAATAAACACGGGAAACTTTTTAAAGGTAAGTAAAATAACACAAATAATATGCAATTTGGTGAAGCAGAATGAAAAGTGTGACTCTGATGATAAACTGTTGCGAGGTATGCTATTTCATCTTTGTTGTCTGTCACAATTCAGGTTTATGAATTGTATGATGACCAGAAAACACCCTACGCAGCTCCCTTACTAGATAGACTGTACATATACATCCAGTGGTGTTTACTTTGTGAAGATAACTTGTCACTATCACTTCACATGAGTGTGGGAAGCCGACTTGTTTTTGTCAATCCTTTGTCAGATGTGTTTTACCGATGTCTATCAGACAAGCACTATGTATCGATTGGCCTTGATCCTGTGTGAACCCCTTGAGGCTTGTCCCAACCGGAAAATCAATATCAGTCTCCGTGTGTACCAACACACGCAGAGATAAATGGGATGTGTATCATGATTAGTAGGCCCTTTGAAGAATCTGTTAATATTGAGAACAGCAGAAAAAGTTTCCCTTGGGGATGCCTTTTTATTTAAACAGGTGGTCTCTTATCCACTGTGTTGAGCAAACGTTCTCTTTTAAGTCTGGTAGGTTGGACGGGGATTCACATAAGCACAGAAAGTAGAGAGACAATAATCACACATAAATCTCTGAGCCTGGAAGTGCAGGGCAACAGATGGGAAACTACAGACTTCTCTTTAAAGGCATAGATGAAAGTGACAATTGATTCATCCTAGACACACACATGCAAACACACACATTAAACACTGCTTTAGTCTGCAAAGGCAATAGTTAAGTATTTTTGGGAATCGTGCAGAACAGTCCATTTATTTTCACATGTGCATTTATAGAAATACAGACATTTTCGTATCACGTACACAGATGCTTGTAGACCAATAGGACGATACAGTTTGTCAAATTCTCCCTCTACTTAAACGCAGCATTCCAGGAACAGGTGGCTTTTTACCCGGCTTGCAGTTAAAACATCGACCCATCTCTGCCCCCAAACCGTAAAAGGTAGAATAAAGACATAGCTTGTATATTGCCAATTTCCTGGTCTGGCCTATATAGTTCTATTGGCCCCCTTTTAACTCCATTGCCACATATTTCTTTAAGTCTGCCAAGCTGTTGATGTTAAGAGCAAGAATAATTAAATGGGCTGTAGGCTACCTATGGATCAAATTTGGGGTAACATTAAATTGTACTGCAACTATTTTAGAACAACATTTAAGTGTCTGTGTGTTTTATAATCTGAATATTAAAAATATCATTGCAATGGAAGCAAAAGCTCTGCACTTGGCACAGAAGCCATAAGATGTAATTTGGAAACTGCTTAGGGAAAACAGCTGGTTTGGTAGTGCATCCACACATTCCTCTGCCCACGGACCCCCTTTCCTATCTTGTCTTCTCGGGCAGGCATGCTAAGAGGACAGGTGTGAGCCTATTGCCTGCACACATGCACACAGCCGGGATTGGGATTTCAATAATGTCATTCACTGGGGCTGAATAGAAGTCAGTAGGGGCCCCGCTCTGTCCTGCGCCTCTGGTTGACAGACGAGCAGCCGTGTCTTTGTGTTGAGCCGAGGGGCCCCGGATCACTCGGCAGAAAGGAGGAGGTGGAGACGGTTGGCGGGTTTATGGGGTTTTAGCATTGGCAATCATTGGACTCTGTAGTCACTTAGTGAAGAGAGGAAGAGCAGTCGAGGTTACGGTTTTGAAGGGCTGAAATAGTGGCAGCAGTCAAGGCTTAAGGTCATGTGTCAAGTCAGCGCTCGCTTCTTTCGTCATAGCAGATGGGGTTTTTGTGTGCCTTAGTTTATTCTGCCTATTGTTTCTTTCTGCTGTGCATCGACTTTGCTGTTTGTAACTTTTTACTTTACTGTTCCCATGTACAGCAGTGTGAGCATGTTTTATGTTAGATTGTTTTCTTTCATGCAGGCACATATATTACTGTACATGTATGTGTGTACCAGTGTCTGTGTGTGTGCAGGGCAGAGTGGGGGTGTGTGTGGTGGGTCTGGTTGATCCCACCTGCTGAGGTCCATGAAAAGCTTTGCAGTGTCGACTTGCCACAATGCCCCAAAGCTGTTGCTCCTGCTGCTGCCTCGCAGTCTGCTCTTCAAGGGTCTTTTCTTCTCTCAGCCTATGTGCTGGGACCATAATAAACACTTCCCCAAAAGGATCTGTACATCCAGTCTGCCAGGGGTCGTATCAATATGAATGCATAGCACACGCAGACTGCTGCTGCTCCAATGCATCCCCCTTTACAAAGCTGGTTTCCCAAATCCTTTACAGCTTGAAGCACAGTCATCTATCTAGTTAAAAGGTATCTTATACCATTGAAATCCCTACAGCTTTAGTAGCTCTAGTCGCCAGTGCTTTCTGACAGTATGTTAAATTAGCTAAGTTTGCCACATTGTAGGCTATACAGGCCTGGCTGTTGTTCCTGTTAGGTTAACTTCTAGTTTAGCATAGCTAACATGCTTAGCCTGTAGTCATCCACAGTTAACCTCTCCGACTTATTTATGGTTTTTCTCCTCTAGGACACATGTCTGTAATAGGGAATAGGTTATTTTGTATCCAACACAACTACTGCCTAGCACTCAATGTAGCTTAAACCCATGCTAAATAATAGGGTTTGTTAGCGGCAGCACACACATGGCTTCCTTGAGAAAAAACGAGTTGAGTTGAGCCTGTACTGCAGTCATCCCTCCTGACTAGAAAACACTTTCAGTCTCCATTTACTCTGTGGACATTGTAGTTTTTCTTTACTTAAACTGACTGGGTCTAGCATCGATGGTGTCATACAGGTATGCTCTGCCAAAGCCCTGTGGAACATTTGCAATATCAGACTCTAGGATACATAAATAAAACAGATTTTTCTAACTTGCCTCTTTTTGGGGTATTGAGCAGTTTTTCATCTCAAAATGTCCCATGCATTTGGTTATGTAATATATAATCCAATTGCTATAGGCCTACCATAGAGATATTATTGAAAAAAGCCTTATCTGAATTCATGACTTGTTAGATTGTTAGCTTAGGCCTATAGCTAAAATGTTTGATGTATTACACCAACATATTCATACAGACATACAGTAAGGCCATCTAATCACAGTTTCTGCTCTAGGCCAACTCGCTAAACCACATTTTGAAACATCATTCGAGGACAAATATGTGCAGAATCTCGCACAGACTTTGATGACTCATTGTTCTTGCAAGGAGTGACTAAAAGCAATGAAACCGGCAGCTGCAAAGGTCTCACGTAGCAGGGCTTGTTTTATTAAAGATATGAAATATTTAGACTCCCTGTAAGTGTGATTCTGTCAGAGCTTAGCTTACTCAGAAAGGTTCAAGATGAAGACTAAGATAAAGATGATGCATTCTGGTTACATTTGGGAACATAAAATATTAATATCATCCTACTCAGTATATACGCAAAAGTATGCACACATTTAGGCAGAAAGCTATCATAATAATCATGTTTCCATTCATGTTTATTTCCTGCAAGGTATTGTGTCTGAAGCATGAATGAATCAAACGCATACAATATGCAGTGATCCATTATTGGAGGATGATGATAGTGAGGATGACAGGTGTGGCGGTAACCCCGTTATGTAGGCAGATCACGTCCGAGACGTGACATCATTGCGCCTCTCTCTCTCTCTCTCTCTCTCTCTCTCTCCCTCCCTCTCTCTCTCTCTCTCTCTCTCTCTCTTTCTCACTTTTCCTGTCTCCATGTCTCACCCTCTATTTTGTATTCTGCAGCAGCCTCTACTCCAAAAGAAAACACTCTATTCCCAGCCTGGTTTCAGTAAGGGAGGGGATAAAGAAAGCGAGGGAGAGAGGAAGTGCATGAATAAAAAAGTAAATTTTGGGGGTGGAATAAAAGTCAAAGCAAGAAAGGAAAGAGGGAAAAATTGAGGTATATAAATGATGAAGATGACGGAAGGAGACGGGCAGAGAGGGGAGCACAAGGAACAGAGAGGGAGTATGAGATGCAGAGCAAGACAAAAGGGAGGACTGATGATAAGAGACAGAGCCAAAATGGTGCACCCCTCTAATTTCTATTCACCAAAGGAGAACCTCTGGGAACTAACCTGCCTGTGTCTGAATGCATGGATGGTCGGCTGAGTGTAAAGGAAGCTATTGTTCTGTGTCTGTCTTGCTTTCACTCTTTGGCAAAGCAGACCCTCTGTGTTGAGAGAGGCATGATGCACACTGTCATACTGTCCTACTCCATCATTTATGCACTCCTTCTTGCTGTCTCCCCTTCTAAGTCTACGGTCTGCTTTTACAATACTAACCTTTCTGAGCACAGTAGACCGAATACAGACTCACAAAAGGACCTCCACTAGTATCCAATAAGATTTAATTGACCTTGGGGGGAAAAATGGCATACATGCATACATGCATTTTTCTTTCATTCGGCCCCTAGAAAATATGCACACATTTACAAATGCAACAATGTTATATGGCAATATCTGCTCATTCAGAAATGCAAGGACACTATTACCTATTCATTTTTGATATGTAGAAAAACAGTGCTGTGCTAGCTCCTGTGAAAGTGTGCGTATTGGCCATGACTCATTCCAACCTGATTTTCATCAGGCTTGGGTTCACTCTGATAACAGATGCATGATATATCCTTCTGGAGCTGGTATTGATCACATGTCTGTTACTCTCCCTGACTATTGATCAGGGTGGGAACCTCATAGCTTCGCTAAATTAGTCTTTTGGTTACGCCAAATATTTTAAATATTGTCATACTTTAGTACTTAAAGTTGCTATAATGGCAATATGCATACAATAATAATGGATCAAATCCTTATTTTAAGCAGCCAACAGAGAATTATCGTCAGACTGTACGAAGCTTTTACCTTATTTTCAGCACATTATTTTGTTACTACTATAACAGGTTTAAAACAGCAACAAATAGGTTATTGGCAATGAGCAGATTGTTGCAGAAATAGTAAATGAAAAACTACAAGACTCATCAAATGTAGGACACCAAGTAGAACGTCAGGAATTCATCTGTGCTTTCTAATAGTAATATCTTGCACCACATTTCTTAATACAGTCACAATGTGTAAAGATTAAGGATTACAAGTTTAGCTCCGTGCTTCATTGGGGCCATAATGTGAGGAAAGGTTTGATCATTCAAGCACAGCTAACAAAGTCATAGAATATAAAACAATTAGTATTTCATAACGAATTAACCTTAATGGCACGCCAGGTTTGAGATTAATTAGACATTCCTCATATGCAATTACATGAGCTGAACTTCATTGTATCGTGGCTACCCTTTTGTTCTCTAAATCTAAAGCACGTGCAACTGACTTTTTAAAGATATGTGCTTTGTTTCTAGTATTTTTTGTATGTGGACAGTTAACAACCACAACTCATAATAAGTCACTGTGTGCTCTGGATGAACATGCAAAGATGAATGAAAATGTTTCAACCAGTATGTTAATAAATGCTTTGACACATGCCATATTTCAGGTGTAGAACATGTTTAATACTTAGTACTACGTGTACCTTTCCTAACAAAAGGATCAGTATTCATGTTCCATCTACAAAGAACAAAGTAAATGTCCCTACATTGATGCTTAAGCTATATTTGTGATGGTTAACCATCAGTGCATGGCAACGTCTACGTACAATGCCAACGTCACTTGCGTTGCATTATGTAGAGTCATGCTGCACACACACTCGCATCCTACTGACCAAGTTACAGCTGCTATGGCAACTGGATCATAATCCCCCTTTTCCTTTTGTCTTTTTCTATGAATGAGCTGTGGGCATGGAGAAATAAAGCAACGTATGTTCAGAATAATTTTCTCTAACTTTCGCATTTGAAGTACATTCAATAGTTTTCTCTATCCTATTGTCATTCAAGGGTATAGGTCTTTTTTAAATGACCCGATTCCGTCAGTTCTGTTCTGCGGCCATGATGATTGTATTTGTCAAAGACATTTCATAAATGCAGTATCTCCACTCAAGGTATTTATATATTTATGGTTTTAAAAGCTCATACAGTCCTTGGGAATGAATAACCTTCTCTGCTACCCAGAACCAGGATATTGAGCGAACAAAGGCACTGCATTATGTGCATCAATTCTACGTCAACTGGAACACTGTGACATATCTTTGCAAAACCTTTCATTTTTGTTCCTTTTTACTTTCTAACGTACAACGATGTGGTCTTAACAATTGAGTTAAATTGTGTTTTCAGAGTCCTCCACTTTGTTCCAAAAGCATACATTCATCACACAGAAACTCAAACACAAGACACAATACAGAGCCCTTTATTCACAAGATAGCGACAGCAGCTGTAACAGCTGGAGTGTAAAATCCCAAACCTGGCTCAGGAATTCCATGTAAGTGTTAACAGACTGTGATCCCCAATGTGCTGCTTCACCTTTTACTGTATCTGAAAAGTGCATGGAGCTGGGCAAGAAATGCCATGTATAGACATAACTATGTAGTTCCCAGCTCAAACCCCCAGCATTACAAAGTAGATTAGTGGCCTGAGAGAGTCTCTGTGAAGTGTTCACACCAGCCTGCCGTAGATCAGCAGCCCGGCATGAGGCCCATGATTCACCCAGGAAGTGTTAAACACAAACACAGATAAAACAAACCACAGCAACACCTATATACTCGCCTTCTTCAATATTAAAGCAGATAGGGAGAAATCAACTTTAAATCTTACACATATTATTATTTTACATAACTAAATGTTCTGAATAGTTATATTGTAACATTGACATTGGTCAAATTAGAATCCCAGGAATAAACAAGACAGAAAGCTATGGAATTTCATGCAAAACTATAACATTGCTGGCTTCTTTTATTCAGGTATTCAAACATACATTAATGGCTTTATTCCAACACAACAGGATATAGCTGCAATCCCTCTGTTAGGGGAGCAGAAGCCCTTCACTATACAGGGAACAACTGTATAAAAACTCATAACCATTATACATGAAAAAGTCAGTGAATGACAAGTGCATGGATTACCAGACGATATAAATAGTTGTTTTGGTGCCTTAAACTGCAGCTGTTCAGGGCCCTGAATTGCATATGGTACAATACTTAAATATGTTTTGCACAGAACCTGGTGGGGAAAAGCACTTGTTTTAAGGTAATACAGCTGATACTGTTTTTGTGTTTGTATGGCTGTTTAAGGAATTGTGCAAATATTTGCCAGGTATTGTGTTCAATGCTTTAGAGATCAGTTTTACACAGACTTAGAGTTTCAGTCTGGGGCTCGGGGACAGCTGATAACATTGGAAACTGATGGCGTTGGATGGCAAATACTTGATGTTATAGTTATATGTCTATAAGTCAGAAGGGAGCATCTACTGTAAGAAGGTTTTTTTATTATTACATTGTGGAGTAGGATCTTCCAAACTACTCATTTTAGCTTTGCATCTGGGACTTTACAAGACTCAGCAAGGGGGAGGATCCTCAGGATGAAATAGTGGGGACCTAGTTTCTGGAAAACACATCAGAGAAAGAGAAACAAAGAGAGAGGGGGAGAGGAGCAGGTGGTCACTGGAGAAAGCATTAGGGACTCTTCTCAGCAAAGTAAATATCCTATATTCTCCCTCACATCACTGACAAACACAACAATCCATGAGCTGAATGGAAGAAACAGGCATCTGGTGTCCAAATACTGACTAATAAAATTTAGTGATTAGATTAAATAAGTACATTGAATATTGACAATACATGTAAACACACCCAAATCACCAGAACTGCCCAAATAAGGGCAAGTGTAAGAGAAATTAGCACTCAGAGGACATGAATATGGATTAACACTGGGTGACTCACCAAGACACACTCAAAGTGTGATTATGGGTTGTTGCATTACCATGGCAACACATCCTGTAAAGTGCTAATGCCTCATTTCTGTGTGTGTGAGTCTGTTTGTGTGTTAGTGGGTGGAAGGTGACAGTAATGCCACACTTGCCCTTAATTGCACACAGTCAAACAGCACAGACATTTTCAATGTGACACGGGGCTGGATTGTGTGAGGTTCATTGGGGAGGAATAGCTGCAATAAAATGACATTTGGGAAATGTACAGTGTGTTGCTGTCAAGGATTTCAGACAAACACATGTTATCATATTTTAATATGGGCTTTAATATGCAGATATGCAAACTTACAGCTGCAGAGTTGTTATCCGACAAAATACATGGCTTGGTTGATCTAGTCCTTGCTTTACACCTTCTTCTGTTGCTGTGTTACCTCTACCAAGGAGGTTAATAGTTTGGTCCATTTGATTGTCAGCAAGATTACTGAAAACGTAATGTCCCAATTTTCTATAAACTTGTTGGAAGGTTGTAGGCGACCAAAAAATACACCATTATGTCTTGGAGCTTCTGATTTCATTAATGTAGCCAGGATGCTAGCCAGCTATACTGTATATAAAGATGATGCCTTATTCTGAAACCAGCCTACTAAGCTCTATTTGGTCAGTTGTTTCTTTATCAGCCGTCAGTAGTACTAACTGATTTAGGCAATGATTCTGATGTTTGAAACCAGAAATAACCTTTAGTTACTTTACTCTCATTCAGGGGCCTTATTAGTATTCCCTAATCCTTTTTTCTATTGAAAGATTAATTTATATTCCAACACCACTTGTTTGTTATCATCGTTTGTTCAACTTAAGCCTCAGGAAATGAAAGACTGTTGCAAGATACGGCCCTGCCACATGAAATAAGGCTTGAATATTAATGTCATGCTTGACAGTTATGTCAGTTATAATGTAAATGTGATCAACTGTATACAAAAGCTCATTCAGTGTTTGCATGTATGAGTGTTTGTATGCACAGTTTGTGATATGATCATATGTGTGTATCATTCTCAGGCTCAACTGTTGCAAATGCAGACAGCCTTTATATGCAGGTGTGTGTGTGTGTGTGGTCATACAGTACCAGTAAAATGTGTGATTTATACATGTGTCAGATGTGATTAAGACAGGCTGTGCTGACACAATATGGAGCTATATGTTCCACAAGCGGCTGAGAACAGAATACTAATGACAAACTGAGAGCACACACTCACAAACACATACATGCAATTATGCAGGAACATATAACAGCCTTATATGAATATTCTTATTTGTGTTGAATATTGATATACGGCTGTTACAACAAAACAAGATGTTCACAACAGCTCAGAATAACTCCTCTCATGCAGTACTGAGCAAAGTTTGGCTTGCAATGTGTGCAGCATCTCAGAGTGGGAGTGCTGACTGCATACAGGAAATGTGCAGGAGAACATTTTACAGCTTGACACAGCCTGATACAGACTCCCTGACCTGAGCTCCATCCCAACCTACTTTCACACTCAGGGTTCATTTATAACACTTTTATAGAGAGGTAAATTATCTTTGTGCTCGTAAATACCAATCTTTTTACACCAACCATAAAGAATGTTTATATCAGTATCATTTCAGTTCATAAAGACAGTTACCATGACAGTCTCTTTGAGAGTTGTGCCGACAACGATGACAATAATTATGTAAACCTTTGTGTGTGTGGGTGTGTGCTTGCGTGCGTGTGTGGGTTAGGATAAGTCTCCAGGAAATGCATGTATCAATGTAATGTCCCCTGAAGTGATGTAAACATGGTATGTGTGTGTGTGTGTTTGTGTGTGTGTGTGTGTGTGTGTGTGTGTGTGTGTGTGTGTGTGTGTGTGTAATGTTGAATGTGAACAGGCAGTAGTGCAGATCCACAACATGTTGATCTTTGGCCATTCAGAACAACCAGAAACCGTTTTCTCTGCAGTTCATACAAACTTGTTATTCTTTAGCATACCAGCACAACTGGTGAAAACTCAACTTTTTCTAAGTATATAAAGCTTATATACAATGTACTATTGTCAGAGTCAGTTTGATAAAACTATTGTGTGGCATTAAAAAAAAAAAAGACATTCGGGGGGGATATTATGATACTGCAGATTTCTGGCTTAGGGGCTAATTTCGATCTGGTGACATTCAGAGTTCCCTTAAAGTTTTCATAGTTTTACAGCATGACCAGCTTGGTCTTTTCACACCCACCGTCCTTTCACTTCTCACTTCTCCATCTCTGTATTCTCAAAAAATGTTTCTTTATGAAGTTCAGAGTGGGATGTATGGCACATGAGCTAAAACTCCAAGAAACACAAATGTAAAACTTAATCAGAAATGGAAAAAGGTTTGACCAAAATTGGACGGGATAAGTCACATATGAACCCATGTGAGAATATGTTGATGAAAACAGACCATAGAGTTTCATGAGCAAACAACATCAGCAGATATTTATAGATTAAAATACAAGGCTTATCTCTCTAAAATACACTCCTGCCAACTATTGCAGCTATTTACAATCAGCTGTATTTCAAACCAACATCCTGATAATAATGAGGATCATGTGTTGAGCGGTTTCGATTGACTTTGAATATGCTTCTCTCCTGGCGGTGCTAATTGTCTTTAAAGTTTTATAGCCATGATCTTGCAGTATCTATCCTTCAGGCCCACTGATATGTTTAAACAGGGAAATGCATGCTGGTAAACCCTGAAAAGATTACTGGAAAAGTCAAGCAGGGAAATCTTAAAGTCTTTCATGATATAATAATACTAAACTTCTGTCTTTGGTTTCACCCACACACCAACACACACGCCTCCACAAGCACATACACACAGCTTAGATGTGCATGGTTTCTAGGATCCCCTTATTGAAAAATTGATTATGAATACACACAGTTTGTCGTTCTGATGAAGGTGGTACCCGTGGGACAGCCCCTTGTTTTTTCAAATACATCAAAGGCAGTTATAAAAACCAGAGGAGGCTGCGGTGGGGAGATCTGCCCGGGTAGCTGGGTGCATTTCTGAGTAAAAGAAACATTGTTGTCCCTCCTCCACACTCACTTTTTTATTTGGCAGCTGTTTACCATATTATTAAATGACAGTGACGTATCTTTTAGTTCCTCTTTACAAAATGTCCTGGTTTCGATAGCGCGGGTGCTGGCAGAAATTAATTAAAATAAGTTACAGAAACTAAGCGCATAAGTGAAAATGCCTGGAGCTGTTTGACATATCACATTTTAAAGGATTTAGGAACAAAAAATACTAAGATCTTTGTTTTGTGAACCAGCCCCTTGCTGCAACCATGCGCATTGCTCATGGGATGGTCATATAGTAATCCTTGTAAAGAGGAGCATTCTGAGTTGTCTTCTCATTTTGGTCTTACTTCAACCCTCCTCTTCTAGTTTTAAAAACCAAACAACACCCACACGGTGAGTCAGTGGTACTATAATTAATAATAGTAAAATTCCTGCTCTAAGGTGAGATGATAAAATCCAACTTGGCCTGGTTTTAACGAGAGCTTACAATGACTAATGACCCACCAATTACTCATTGAAAAAGAATTTCCATCAGTAATATCCTTATGATAAGTGGCAATTAAGATAACCCAAGAGACAATTCAATACCTAACAATTTAAGTGTATCAATGTTATATTCATTTCCCCCCTGCAATTATATATAAAATGCTTCCTGTTTATAAAATTCCCGAATGATCTTGTATAACATATGGTTCCATGTGGTTAGCTGCTACAGCATCCTTGTTCTCATAGAAACTCCAGATCCAAAATGGGCGGGGGGACAGAAAGATCATTCATCGTGATTTCAGCTCTAGGGGCTCACGGGGTCCAAGACCTCTCTTGTAGTAACAAAAAATCATACAACTCCCCAAGCTGTCGGCACAGGACAGCTTGAAATATAGCACAATAATCCCATTATCACTGCTCGCTGGGTCTGCTTCCAAACAGTCAGTCATATTGTGGATTTTCCCTTTGGTCTCAACGCAATACAACACATTAGATTGAATGTGTTGTATTTCTTTATTTGTATTGTAGTCAGGTCGCTTTACAATTTATTTGTAGACAGAGAAGAAAACCCTGATAGGCTTTAAAGAGTTCTGTCTTATAAACAAGTCTTCTATGTTTACTCTTACTATCTAGATATGTAGGGGAATCACATTGCAGGTACTTCCCATGTTGTAAATCAAAGAAAAATTCCCCTCATGTTTCCCAAAATTAAAGCTAAAGCAGAAATAAATCTTTGCTGAACCTAAAGTCTCAACATGCGCTTTTCTTCTGAACTTTGTGTCATGGTTGAACTTGCCTCTTTCCTGTTGCTCTGTGTGAAAATATGTGTGTCAAATAATCCACAGTGTGGGAATTCCCCTCTTATCAGTCTGGTCTGGAATCTCTCCTCAGAGCTAATGTTTGTTTGGGTTTGTGGGGAGCCGAAAGAGAAGCGGTGAAAGAGAAGAGAGGAAGAGAAACAGTCTGAGAGACAAAGAAAGTCAAATAGAAATATCATGTTAGTGACTCTGTAAATCTTTACATCTTATCTGGACCTTTTTCTCTTAAATGCTTCTTCCACATCATTTCAAGTAGCAGTATTATTTTTTTCTACTAAGTCTGGACTTTGTATTATGAGCTAATAAAGCCTCCTGGGTGTGTGTTCAGACAACCCCCACATAGACATGGACACAACACAAAGTGTCCCATTGAGATGTGAGAGGGCCCAGGGTGCCCTGTCCTACAACAAGCTCTTATTCTACAACAGACCGAGTTGCAACTCAAGCATACTTGTAGTAGGAGGCTTTCAGTGTCTTGATTGTCAAACAGAGAAAGTAGCCTTCGGACTTTGGATGGTGAAAAGAAAAAAAGGCTTGTCTTGAGGCCCACAAAAACACTTCTCAGTGAAAAAGAGAAACATTTAGTTGAAAGAGCCTCGGTCTATAAATCTGACTTTGTGATTTTGAGCGCTGCAGATCAAAGAAGTAATTACACCCATACAAAGATTAAAATGGAGATTTTTTTGTAGGTAATCTAACAAAATGCCCATGTGATGAAAATGTGCCAAAACCACATTGTTCAGTCTTATATATTTAGCGTGATTGTACCACATGATCATCACATGTTTTTCACAGGAATTACATGGCGATTTCCACACTGAGCTGAGCTAAAAATAAGCTCAAAATTTTTTAGATTTTTTTGCCTTGGAAACAGTGACATAACAATGCCATCTCAGGAGAGTGGTTTCACTTCATTGAAACAGTATCATTGGACCCAGTGTTGGGAGAAGTTTGTTAAACGACTATTTCCAAAATCAGGAAAACTGTTTATAAATCAGCAGAGACAATACATCTGAAAAGCTCTAATGTATCCTTCCTCTTTATGACAAGTGATGAAAGTAAATCAGCTGATAACTTATTTTAAATAAACTCACAAAAGCCAAACTAATTAAAGTCTAAGGCTATGTTCACACTTCAAATGTCACCAATATTAGTTTCTAGTAGGAACTGGTAACAGTCTTGAAACTGGCAACATGGGCACGTGAACTTGAACAAAGATGTCACATGCAGCATGCTGTATTTTTGTATTTATTCATAAGTTGATCTCAGTCACGCGGAAAAAAAGCAGATTTTTGCCACTTTGGCCTTTAGTCTTAGAGTAAGTCTCACAAAGAAAACTGCTTTAATTTTATCCTGAAAGCTCCTTTTCTGAGGTCAAATTTGAGACAAAGGTAATCATAAAATGTTCATCTTGGACGAAACACTCATGATCATGGCGTCTGGGTGACCTGACTGTTTCTATTGTCAGACATGAGGATTATGAAGATGATTATGTCTGTAGGAAATCAGGTCAATGCAGACAAAATTGCTGCCTCGCTTGTCCCTTTGATGACTATGCTAATTTATTTATTTTTCTGTACCGCAGCCATGTGAGGGGATGACCTGTCTGCTGAATCACCTTGATCAGCTGTCATATGAGTAAAGGAGCTGCTGATCTGTCCATTGTCAATGATCTCATTCAGCCGGGGGATGAGCTATCACATGAGTGTTGTTGACCACATGTGCTCTGGACACTTGCTTGTACTTCACTTTCAGTACATTCATTTAGTGGTAATGGTGGTGTGGCGATTGGTGACCAAGCAAATATACTGAGAACAATAAAGCAGTTGTTACTGGGATGAATCACATATCTGGGGCATTCTACCGAATTAGTCCCACAACAAGAAAAACTATTTAACAAAACAATTAAGTATTCAGACATAGATATTTACTAAGAATATGTTTATGTTTGGCATTAAATGATATAGTGATAAGCTTAATATATACAAAAACATCATTTATAGGGTGCTTTCTATTGGGAAGTAGCTGTCCCCAACCCTGACATCTAAATTTCTAATTCTGTAAATAACACTTAAAACATTTTATTTTATTTTGTTCAATAGTGTATTTAGAAGATATTTATGATTACATTCAAACAGAAGTTGGAATATTTAGATTTATTGTGGGTATAATTTTTTAATAAAAAAACTATACTCAAAAAATCATGTCCCCAGTTTTCATGTCACTACCGAAACACAAGGGGTTTTAGTCCAATGGCTGAGCCTGGTTTTTAGCAACATCCCTGCATTTTTTACAAGGCAGTGACACTGCATCCCTGTCCCTCATGGCTGAATGGCAAGTAGCTATATCCCATCCATCCATCCATCTTCTCCCGCTTATCCGTGGTCGGGTCGCGGAGGTAGCAGTTCCAGCAGAGAGCCCCAAACTTTCTTTTCCCTGGCCTCATCAACCAGCTCTGAGTGGGGGATCCCAAGGCGCTCCCAGGCCAGCGAAGAGATATAATCCCTCCACCTGGTCCTAGGTCTACCCCTTGGTCTCTTCCCAGCTGGACGTGCCTGGACAACACACTCTCACTCCCCAAACGTCCAGGAGAGACGCTTGGTCAGGTTTTACCAGTGATGGCGTTTGTATCGATGTAATGTGACGGTCATTTTGTCATAATATACCGTAGGACAACGCCTATAAAATGGAAGGGAAGAGATTTATCATAAAATTGTTTATAAAGAACTCCCAAAAGTTGTTAATTTCAATTTATCATGTAATGTAAAAATTGTTTAAAGTTTCAAGTTAATGTATGTTAAGTATTTTAGTATTACGTTTTGAGAAGAAAACGATTTTAGTACGCATAGTTATGACTAGTATAACTGAGTTTCGAACTACCTAACAACATTAACTTGTATGTCATTTGGTTGGTAGTATAGTATATAAATTACTATTGAGTTTATATGACATTAAAAATGTTTTGTAGTCGGACGCACAGCATCACTGGTGTCGATAAAAACAAGAGTTCGCACGATAGTCAATAGGGAGTCTGGAATAACGGAAATTAGACATTGAGATTGTCGGAATACAACTTCACGACTTACAAATTCGCGATGACTGGGTCTTAGTCGTGAAATCGGACTTTATCTCCCCCTACTCCGACTTACCCACTAGACAAACCATAAAAACCTCGTTTTTGTGAGTATCGTACAAAAGTATATAGCTCTGGATTATTATATACGGCCATTGTTATCGAATATTATTCTATGGAAATTTCATTGTTGTGACTAAAAGTCTGAAATTTTTGTGTAAATAAGTTTTGGGTACCCTATACATGGACGGGAATGGTAAGGTAAAACAGTGTGGCGTTTGCTAGTACTGCTTAATGGCTTTGCCATTGGTACTGACATACAACCAGCCATCACGTACCTAAAATCGATTTTAAACTCGTATTGATTTCTTACGGATGTTCGTGTACCGCACTCCCGTATTTGCAGAAACTTCTCCAAAATGTGTGTATTTTTGGATCTATGAAATGTATTTTGGGACTTTTCCAAATGAATTAACTTCTATTATACAGAAGCGCCCCAACCCTGTAAGAATTCGCAATGTGCGGCTAAAAAGCTAAAACGCTTGTCTAACATATAGTCTTCCATACCCTTATCCGAGCCGGCGAAACAATGGGGCGGCTAGAGCAAGAACAGCCAGTAACTGGAGTAGGAAGTACTGGTTCGGCACCTCCACATCCGTTGCTTTTACCGCGCGCCATCTGTCTCCGAAGACGGAAGTCCGAGCGAAAAGCAGTGTTGCCACGCCATTTCGCCGCATGTTCCGGCCCGGCGTCTACCCAAAAGAGGCGTCCCACCCTACCACAGAGGGAAATCCTATTCCACTCTTCAAGCCAGTAGGCCCTCCCTGAGCCTCAACTTGGTGAGGAGGAAGCGGCAGCTTTCCTCCGGTCAACGTCCGACGCAAGCCCTGCAGATCNTGACAGGGCATGTTTGGTTTTCTCTTTGAGGGAAATTGTTTATTTGAAGCTGTTGTTGGCCTGTGGAAAAATGTAATCATAAGAAATGAATGCAACTGATTATTTAATGTGATTATTGTTTTTATAGGCAATAATTTAAGCTTTGTTGGTCCCAATAATGGCGCATTTACACTGCGGGCCTCGCTCGGCCTCGCTCGGTTTGGTTAGGCCTTATTAGGCCCGGCTCACTTTAATGCTGCGCTCACATTACAGTTTAGGAACTGTGGTAGTATCTATAGTAACGCAGTGTAGGCGGAGCCGTGACGTCATCTTCAATGAGCGCCCCAGAAAAACAACACAGCCGTTAGCTCTTAGCATACAGAGCTCACAGCTCTTCATATCTGTTCAGAAACTAGACAAAAGTTAAACAAGTACAAACCACAGACTGCCTGTGTCATGGCGAATACAGTCGCTGGTTTATTTATGTATGTATAGGCCGTTGTTGTGAGTGTGGACGGTCGGAGCATATATAACGTTAGCTTAGCCAAGCTCCATTTAGAAAACACGCATTTTAAAAGATTTTTCGCCTGCCGTCTGTCTGCAGACTTGTCAAAGCATTAATTCATGGTTTTTACTAACCGGTATCAGTATGTTGTTTCTTCGGCATCATTTTGAAACGTGTATTACAATTAAATCACGGTAAAATATGTTCATCTTGTTGTAGTTGTAGCCCCCTTGACAGCGATTCTCTCTCTAGTTTAGCAAACTCAGCCCGACTCAGCCCTGTTTGTTGGCCTCGATAGAACCACGATTTAGTCGGGCCAGAAAAAAGGTGAAAAAGTAGCCCCGGGCCGGACTAGGCCAAGTGTAAGCGCATCCAAAAACAGGCCACGCACGGCTCGGCACGCTTAAAGCGAGCTCCGCGCTGTAGTGTGAATGCGCCATAAGTTCATTTCAATAAGTTTTGCAATAAACATTAAACCAGTCCGGCCCTCGACGAGCACCGATTTTTTTATTTTGGCCCACTGTGTATTTGAGTTTGACACCCCTGACTTAGAGTATCAGAGGTTTAAATAGTGTTATAAACACCTGTGTTGTGACAACAGATGTAAACTGAAATCCTCAAACTGCAACAGATGTTATCTTTTATATTCACAACTGGTGGAAAGAAAACAAGTTTTTTTTAATTTAGCTTACAATTTTGTTGTTGCGTGGGCACTGTCTTTGCTTCCTCTGCACCTGACAAACAGGAAAGTGTTATGTGTGTTCGTATTTCAGTGTGTGTGTGTGTGTGTGTGTGTGTGTGTGTGTGTGTGTGTGTGTGTGTGTGTGTGTGTGTGTGTGTGTGTGATTACCACAGGATGTACGATAATCATAGTTGATCTTTCCACAAAGTACAACACACCCACCGTAGCCCCCCATGACTTTTCAACTCTAAGAATAGTTTTCTATCTGTTTCCATGTGTTCACACGACTATGTGTGATAGCATACCCACGCACACTAACAAGCACACACACTAACACACACACACACACACACACACACACACACACACACACACACACACACACACACACACACATGTGAAGGACAGTCACAGTTCTGGCTCTGTGCTCAAAGGGCTGGAAGCCATCTGGACAGTAATGTTGTCATTAACAGCACACTTGTATCAGATATCAAAGAAGTGAAGAGCTGCACTGATGTAGGCTTACTTGTAATCTGGTCCCACTAAACAGTGTCATGCCATGTTCTGGTGTTACTGTGAGTTTATAAGTGCACTAAAAAGTAAATAGCATCCCTATAGCAAATCTGAGGGTTTCGGATACTTATTTAGACTTGATAAGTTAAAGGTTATCAATACAATGTCCAGACCATTGGTATAGCAGCCCACAATTTGTGATATGTAAAGATATTGGTGTAATGCTACTCTGTGTGTGTTGTAATCTAAGTTTGTTTGTGATATGTTTACATAGAGTCCATGTTTGTTTCCCCCTCTGGCTAGCTGATGGCCGCCACACTGTATAGCATCTTTAGCTTCTAGCTGTCTCAATGCTCTGAATTTCGTATAGAGAAACTACGTTTTATCCAAATAACTGTAAAATATTGGCTATAATTGTATTTATTTGAATTGACTACAAATGTGTTCAACATAATTTACCCGCAATATAAAATCTGGGAAAAAAGCAGAAGATCAGTTTGGTCACTACAGTTTTCTTTAAAGATCTACAGTATGAGTTATGAATGACTGATATATATGTTGTCGGCAGATGGAGGTAACAGCCACATCAAGCCGGCACGAAACTAGGGATATAACCTGCAACACATTTTTAAAAGAAACACTTTTATTATGATGAAAACTTTCATGTAAAAAACACATTGTGTGAATCCTTGAAGCACTTTTTTCATAAATCATAAAGAATACTCGACAGAATTCCAACTTAAGAGGAGAAGAATTAAAATTAGATGTAAAATGGGGAAAGCAGAAAAAAAACAGGAAACAGTGTGTTGATGACACCTGAGATTCTGTGAAATATCTGAGAAATGTTTGCGTGAACAGATGATTCCTCCCGAGGGAAACATAGTAAGTTAAGGATGTGGAATTGAAAAGCCATAAACATAATAAATGTACCTGGGAAATGAATGTGCAGATCTGAACAATACATTAGGATGTGCCAGCTCTAAACGTAGACTCGTGGGAAGGGAAAACGTTTGAAAAAACTAGTCCAAATGGTTCAGAAAGGCTTGTTCCTGAGTGGAAATGAGTGTTAACCCTTCAAAAGCAAAAACCCACCCACAGTCATACAGGCCTTGGCTTGTGGCCTTGGCTGGAATTCATATGAGGAAAGAGCATTACAATGGCCACACACACACACACACACACACACACACACACACACACACACACACACACACACACACACACACACACTGGGGCAGGGTAGAGAGAAAGCTCTTGAGAAAACAGAAGTTACTAATTAGGTAAAATTGTCCCTCAGCAGTTTGATGTCTGGCTGAATTCTCTCTCTCTTTCTTCCCCCCTCATCTGTCTCCCTCCAGATGTTTGACTTCCGGATGCAGAGACTACGGTTTTAGTGCTGTTTCATGTTCTATCACAGCAGGATATATTGCGGCTGATCATTAGCGAGGATGAATAATGAGCCCAGCTGAAACACCAAAGAACGGAGAACGAAGCTGCAATAAAACAATATGTTAAACAGGGGACTTGAGATACATAATATGGGTTTTAATAAATTTCAAGGCCTCCATCTGCAAAATATATCTTGGAATACGACTAGGAAGCCTGTAAGAGACAAAAAACATGACATGGATTTTTCATTTCTATACATGTCTTTTCAGAAGCCGTAAAGTCTATTATTTAAGATATTTAAAGGTTATTTTTCTACAAATGAGCAGGAACTAAATCAGGAAACAGGAAATCAGAAAGTGATCCTGGGAAAGACCCAATTCCTGCGCGATCCCTTCACCCTCCCACTCTCTGAGTGAACTCTGTTGTAGTCACACTCACAGCTGAATGAAGCAGCTTTCTTTAAGTTGTAAGGTATTTCTGTAATATAGTGGCAATTTCAGGATGGACTTCTCTCTACAGCAGAAATAGGAACTGTCGTGACTTTTCATAACCGTTGTTTCATATCAGCATTATTCAGAACATTTTCCTAAGAAAGAAAGAAAACTCCGAAGCTTCTTTGGTGGCATTTCTCGTTTTTAACTCTCACATGTAACATTTTTCTACTCTCGCAAAGATATATTTGATCCTAAATAGAATTTAATCTTCAGGTTTCAACGTCTGTATGACAACATTCAACCGTTGTCTATCTTAGTTTAAGCAGTTCATGAGTGAATGTTTGTAAGACTAGTCTCAAGGAATTGCGCAGCGTGGTCCATGACAGACACAAAAGGCCGTGGCTAGCGGTCATTGAGGGCAGAAGTCAGCGTTGATGTAGACCTGCTGCTGGAGGGTTTAACCCCCTTAACTCACCACTAATTGGTTTGGAATGACACTTAATATGGCGGACTGGAAGTGGGAAAGGATATGCTTTAGGGGCTGGATTGGAATTAGGCCACAGTGTTGTCCGCCAAGTTGTGGATTTGAGTTTATGCTAGCTAACTGCAGCTGATAAAATGTCGCCTAAATTTGCTAAGGCCCAGTATTATATTTAAAATGCTAGAATAAACTCTCTTTCTTTTCTGAGTCACTGTGGTTCTCACTGATTCAACGTGGAGAGAAAGGTTGAGTCTGGCGGCCGGCTGGTAACATTCTCCTCTGTTCTCTTAATGGGAAGCAGAGGGAGAATCGTAAAAAGGAAACACACATTTCCTGTAGGACGGGTGTGTGACGTACATAAGTGTGTGTGATGTCTTAACAGGCAGGAATGTGACATCAGCAGAAGGATCCCGCATAAAGGATGTACCGCAGCCAACATAAACACACACCGCAGCCAGAAAAAGATGTGGCCAAGGGTCACAGAGGAAAGGGAGGATGTCCCGTCCTTTGCCTCCTTTTCCATGCTACCCACTTGGCTTTGCCCTTCCCTTCTTTGAGGATTTTACAGATCACAGCAGTATTGATTGTGTTTCTCTGTGATTTCCACAGAAAGCAATCCTCACAGGGAACATTATCAGTTTAAAGTTTCATTTTAAGGATACAAAGAGAGAAATAAAATCTGTGTCGAAAACAAGCAACTAAACACATGTAACTTATGATGGATGAAGATTTGAAGGATTTTTTTGTGATTTAAAGAGATTTAAAATAACATTCAACAAAAGGCATCATTGGGTCTGTCTGGTGTTAACAGCATTTAAATAGATGGGATTCTCTGAATAAGCATGCCCACATACTGGGTGACTAAACAAACATTGAATGCTGATAAATCCGAAACACCGAGGCGCAAGCTAAAGTAAAATATGAAGAAATATCCGTTCTTTACACAGGCCAGATCTTTATGCTGATTGGCTGCTGCTGATGTCAGCCACCACTCGAGACAGGCAGACCGAGGAGAGGGTGTGTGATCAGTATCATGGTTTTATAAAAACTGATTAGGCAACTATTCCCCTCATTCCCATAATCCCATTTGCTTTGTACAGGCCATGAGAGTGATATATTATTGTAAGTGTTTTTAATATACGGTAGGCCTTCTGCTGGCCTATTGTTGTTTCAAGTGTATCCTTCCACAGGAAATCATTTCAGACATAGGAGTGAGCGTGTGACCTCAACATATAAACATGATGTCATGTCACACTAGGGGAAATGATCATCTGGTAAATGTGTGAGAAGTATGACAACAAGACACTTCTAAATATATTACACTTAAGGTTAATGTGAGATTCGTTTTTGAATACTTCTCTCTCTCTCCCTCTTATATTCTCTCTCATACACACACACAAACACACACACACACACACACACACACACACACACACACACACACACACACACACACACACACACACACACACACACACACACACACACACACACACACACTTGCCAAGTTTAACAAGGACTCCTTGTAACATCTGCTTACGGACTTGCTATTTCATCACTTACAGTAAGAAAGTAAGAGAAGTTTTGCATTTCTGGGAACTTTTATTACACAAATCTATCAGCCTGTATTTCAACTTTATATCTCTTTTTAATGATGCCTGTATCGTTTATTAACTAAGGAAATCCAAACAACATTTCTTATCTTCTTACAATATTTACGATCAGCATTAAAGTCATGTTTCTATTGCCATCGGTCTGTAACAGAAACAGATTCATGTGACTAAGCCGATCCAGACATGTTCTGTCATGTCTCCCTCCCCTACACTGCACGATCCCTTTCCAATGACAAAGTGACCTCATTTAGATAAACAGATTTGAAAGGCTGAATTGTAATTGCTCTTCAGTAATAATTGAAGACTTATTCAACTATGTTAATCATTTTTTGAACTATTTGCAGACATGAAAGACTAAAGAAGTGCTGAAAAAGCAATCACATTGTTGAACGGATTTGGCGTATTGCCATTGAGGTGCAGTAGAACTGGCGAACAAAGTATTTAATGCTGAAATATCTGTACAGTTTCTAAAGAGCCTACTGATAGTGTGTTTTGGAGGTAATGCAGCATACAGTATATGATGTATCCCAGACTCCACATCCCAATTACAAATGTCTGAGTTTAACCAGTTTTGAGTAACATTTGCTTTGCCTTTGATTATGTTTCATGGGATTGCTTTTTATGCTGTGTCATCTCAATGTTATCTATTGAGATCTTGTGTTTATAGCAAACAAGCTATACTGTTGTTGCTGGAAAACCACAAACTTCCTGACAATCTGTAGACTCCTGGAAGAAGCAACACATGTAAAACCTTTTAAGACTAAATGGTGGCATTACATCATTTGTTAAAGAGGAGGAAGCCACAGGCATTTATGTCACTGGTATTTAATCCTTTAACACTATTATAAACAAACAATAGAGTGCCTGCACAATCATACTTTGCAGACCAATGTCCTTGTTTAACTCTGACCTACCGCACCTGCCGTATTTAGGCTCATGTGGCTTTCTCGTGTGGTGTTAGAAATATTTTGGGTGCATTCACTTTCAGTTTTTTTCCATTACAAACATCTACAACATCTACACCAAAAGCTAATCAGTAAATGAACAGCAACCATCAATTTTTCCACCTACAATGAAGTTCTTTATTGAATGTGGGGCATCTTTGGACCACATACTGGGGTGGGCAGTTCTGTAGAAAAGTGTCAGGAGCTTAAAAGAAAAATAATGAGGCCGACAATATTCAAAATACAGCAAGCTTCCTTCTTCCATTTGTACCTGCCAGTATAAGCAGATAGCATCAGTAACCTCGTAAAAGATAGCCGTTCATTTCTGAAACTCAAACATTCCTCCTCATCAATCTCATAGACACACTGAGATACATCTCTCTCTGTATCGGCTCATTTCTCTGTGACTTGAAGTCCACTATTAATCTTCAATTCATAATGACATCCCGGCACTGTTTTGATCATTCATACGAGCATATAGCTAAATATAAAAAAACAGTCATTAAATAATTGCAATGCAGGAAGCAACACAAACAATGTAGAAAAAGATTCTCATTTAGACCTATGAGGTCAGTGGCTGAGTGAAGTGAATATCTCACGCCGCAATTGAAAATGAGAAATCAGCACTTTTTGGCCCAAGATTTACGGCAGAGGAGCCTTGTGTTGTCTTGCTGCTGCCCCAGTTTCAAACAATCAGGAGGGAGCTTTGACAACATTATCCTCCCTCTGTCTCTCTTTTGCTCTCTATGGAGATTTGTAGCGAGTTGACTTATGCAACGTCAAACACCCACTAATAAGGCTGTTTTTGCTCTCATTGCCTGACTGTGTTCATGGTTAAAATATTACATCAGCTGAGACTTGCAGGGAGGTGTGTCTGTTTGTTTGTGGATTTTTTTACATTTGTATTTTGTTTGTGTGTCTTCTCTGTCCCAATAACATGTCTTTATGTGCACATATATGAAATCACAGGTCTATGTCCATATCCATACATCAATATTTCGTGTTCATGCTTTCTCATATTTCAACCTTCCTGCCCCCCCGAGAATTCTGCCTGTCAATATATTATTATTATAGCCTGTTTGTCTTGTCATAACAAAAAAACTGCAACGGGCTATTCAAGGTATTCACGTCTGTGAACTATTACCGAGAACATTGCAGAAAAATTTGTCCCTTTGTTGGAAAGATAATTAAACTAGTTCCACAAGTTTGAAACAGTGATGTGGGACTTTTGTTGATGTCATACTTAACTATTCTATCCTTTTATGAAGACAGAATCTCTCAGCTGACACTGTGTGCAGATTTAATATAAGATAACAAAAAGCATCAGCTGCCATCCAGATATTTTAGTTTCTTTGTGTGTTTTTAAGTTTTAAAATCCATTAATGCTGCAAACTAGACTGTTCAAGCCAAGTTTCGATATATTTTAGAATCAAACAATTATATTGGATCCCTAACCGGGTTCTTAACTAAAGGCATCGTATCTTATTTCCATTACAGAAATAAATGCATACAACAATAACATTAAGAAATAACTAAGAATACCAAGAAAGGCTTTGTCATGTTTGGTTCCTGTAATACTGTAACACTTTTTACTAAATGAAGTCAAACTCAACACTGACACTTTGACCCATAAACTGCGTATAGTTCTTAATTGTTCAAGTCTTTCAGGAAGAACAATGCTTTAGTTTGCTCACACTGTTTAGTTAATGAAGCATTTGTTAGAGTAGTTGATGCTTTGATGAGGAACTCACTTGGGGTGATGTTACTGCTCACGGCTGAGGGGCAACAAGAAAGAGGTCATGTTCCTCTACTGTTTACGACTCAATTGTCTCACATCAACATGTTACAGTGTCACTGTTTAGTGACAATAAAGCTTCATCAGTTGAGAAGTAACGTATACAAGTTCTTCCCAAAGTACCTGATATGAAATTGGTGTGCACACACAATTCTTTCTTTTCACCTTTTGTGTGAAAACCACAGTATACCCTTATCTAATGCAATCAACTTGGTTATACCCAATGTGTTTTGCATGTCGTTTTAAATGTACAAATACATTGTGGGGAGCTTTCAGAGTGCCTCTTTTGCTTCATTGAAGCGTGACAAAGCATAGAAATGTTTCTGGCTTTCCCTGTTCTTCCATCCACTCAACAAGCCTCACAATAGAAACAAGCCCAGGAGTTCAGAATGAAACCTGACTCAAAGTAAGCAAGTCAAGACTGAACAATGGCCAAGTTTCAGGATTTTAGATATGCCAAGGCTGCCTTCGAGTTGGCACAGTCACTTCTCAAAGTTCTCTCCTATGCGTGTTACTATGTGGAGTAGATTTAGTAGACCGTCAGGGGTCAAGCTACTTACCATAATGTGCATTGGAGTCGAATAGAAAGGGATACAGAAGTCAGGTGAGGACAGTTATTTTATAGGGTATGATAGTTTTTCTAAAATCAAAATGTCACCAGCATAGCAAGTCTTTAACCTTAAACATGGCTGTAGAACTTTCGGAAGACCAAGTACTCTGAGAGCTAGCCATTGGGAGACATGCACCACCAACAAATACATTTGATGTGTGTTATTTTTTTTTTTAAAAGACTGATTAAGTGCATTGAAGCACATCATTTGCATCTCAACATGTTATAGTCAATACTGTCAAACACTATTCTTTAAACCATGATGAGAATGACAGCAAAGTCTTGGTTCCCTTTGAATTTTTTTTTAAAAATTATGCCACAAAGGGTAGCATGATAATGTTATTGGTGAATGTTCCATCATAAACCAAAGATACAAATACTGAATTAAAAAAGTTTCTCCAATCTAGTAAGATATAAAGCTACAGCAGATGCTCCAAATATTCCAATGAGAAAAAAAAGAAAAAAGGTAACAAGTTAATTTTCAATAAACTTTATTTTGTCCCATTTCCCCCCCAAATATGTTACATACAAAAGGTGATCGGAATTGAACATTTCCTTGTGTCAAGACCATAACATTTACACAATAAATAAAAAACATGTATAAATAAAAAAATAAATAAACAGGACATTATGTGCCAAAAAATAAAGACTATTCTGAATTGGCAGATGGCTTTCACAATGTTGGGTTTTTGAAAACACATGTACGTAATACTTGCATTCCAGGTCACAGTTTTTAGGATACAACTCTGGGTTGAGAAAGTAATGTAAACCAAGAGGATTACAGTACAACAGAGTACAATGTTTTTTCCATAATAGATATTACTGGGATATATACTTATGATACCAGTTGTTCTAAAAGCTTATACCAGGTAGTGAGTGTAGTGCTAATGGACTTACTTTTAAATTTTGCTTAAAGTATAAAAGTAAATGCCACCTGTAAAACCCATCTCTCAAATCTTGTTTGTATCCAGCTTGACATTCACAAAGGGTTGTTATTGCACTATACAGACATCCCTCAGAAAGGCACTTTTATCCCCCTCCCCACCCTCATTTTCCAACCAGCAGTTTTGTTTACCAGCACATGTGTGGCACACACATTCACCTTATGAACTGTGAATTTAAAAATGAATCATAAAAAAACCGAGAAAGAAAAGGCCTTTTGGTGTGTTGTTAAAAACAAGTGGGATTAAAATGTTTCGCTATCAAGATGAAGTTACTAAAAGAAAAAACAAGAGTGCAAAATTGTGTTGCTCCCAAAGCCCCTGTAGTATGCCGTGTACCACATCAGTGACATTTCTTTCTAACAACTATAACAAAAAGATAAAGTGGTGTTGGATAGATCACCATCATCAAATAAGGCCAGGAATGTTACTTGTGCATGTGAGGTCAAGATGGTAGTGTGATCCTAGTTGGCTCTATGTCTCCTTTTTCTAAAACAAGAAAAAATAATGTGTGTGCACCATGGTCCGAACGGCCAGAAACCAACAGAGGGTAGGAGGCTCTCTCATCCCAATCAAACAACAGTTCTTCCCAAAGAATCTTTCAGTGCTTGACAACAGTGCAAGTGACCTTGCTGCTAAAATAAGTTTAGAAAACAGAGCCTAAAAGAATTCCAGCTGCAATATTGTCCTTGTGCCATTGCAAGCTAAGACAAGTTTAGTGTTAAGATACTTTTGAGAAACCATGCCTGGATTATCTTCAATCAGGGGAAGCTGGAGGGTTGATTGTTGGCTTTGAAAGATCCAGCCAAGAAGCAATGGTTGTGAGTGAGGGTAGGTAATTGGGAGTTTGAATGTTAATTTAGGAATCTGCCGGTAAGGGATCCATCATATCAGGCCAGAGAGGAGTCTCTTATTTTAGGCATCAATACCTTCACGGTGGACAGGACAAACCCTCGAGGCAGATGCTGCATTGGGCAACCTCCTGACTGCTTGATGTTGATCAAGGTCAAACAATTTGAAAAATCAGCTGCCTAAACACCAGTTCAGAAAAGAATATATGCTCAAATCCTCAGAGTAGTCTTCCTTCCGTCAACTAAACAGGCGTCAGCTCGTCCTGGCATTGAGAAATTAAGTCAACCAGTCAGGCTGCCTAAAAGCGAGGTGTTAACCAGTCAGATCGCCTCTAAGGCATCTGCCAGTTAGGCAGCCTGGGAGCCAATGAGCAGCGGTCTCAGGCATCAGCGTGGTGTTGGAGCAGCTGGACCACGTATCGCAGGCGGTGTCTCAGCTCTGCGGTGCAGCCCATCTCATTCAGCATGCTGAGGAGGTACGTGTACGAGACGCGCTCCCGGCTGATGTAGGTGAGCAGGTAGGCGTCATCTGAGGACTTGCACAGGATGATCTTGGTATGGTCAGCATAGAAATTAACCTGGAAGGATTTAAGAACAGAGCATGAATGTAAGAACAAGAAATCCATAATCAAATATAGTAGTTACCAATGTTGGTAAATGCTATTCTGGGTATAAGAAAAATCTAAGACTCAAAAGAATAAATAATTAATTTATAGAATTAATGAGCTTTTTCAAACCTGTAGAGTGCCATTGTTGAAGAGCATGACAAGAGCATGGTCCGTCTTCACCCACTGGAGCAGGAAAGGAGGGCAACCCGATACTTGATTGTCACAATGCAGATCACCACCCTGAAGAAGGCATACAATGATTAGATCAGAGGATGAGGAAAACCATTGTCTCATTTTAATTAATTCATTACACAAAGGCTATCCAAAAAGTAATTGAGTATTTGTGGCTGAAGTCTTTTGGCTAAAATTAACCACTTTGCTCATACCTCCATAAGGTTCTGCTCCATGTAGTTGGCCATGAGCTCTACAATTTGTTTCTGGTTCCGAAGCTGCTCAGGTAGCGCAGTAGTGGGGAAGGTGAAGTGTTTGTTGTTGGGCAAGCAGTAGTGGACCGTCCTGGTTACAAAAGTGAAAGAAAATAAATCATAAGTTACTTGAGGCAATTTGAAAATTAAAAAGTTGATTTGAAATAATGAGTATGAGAAAACTGGTGTAGTTTGAACCAATCTGTTAAGTGGTTCTGAGCACACTGTAATGTTTCCGTAAGGCAAAGCAAATACTGTAGCTCTAAAAAGGTACTTACTTGCGTTGGTCACAAAGACTGAGGCGTGTTCCCTCATTGAAGAGCACTCCGATGCTTTGGTTCGAGAGCTGGTAGCCAAAACCATACTTGTTTGAGTAGTCGACCCATTTTGTCACCCACAGGAAGGACTGGGGCCGGGACAAACAGGGTGGGTTCCTAGTGGCTGGAGAGATAAGAAATAAAGAGATTTAGGGACTATGGAAAAACAAAATGATGGCATATCAAAACCAATAGAGGACATTTTATGTGAAAGTCACCATTTAAAACGTTTTTTATGCCACAAATGTAACAAAGATTGTATCTTAAAAAGTGCGATTCAGATGTGCTGAAATGGCTGAGGCAAGGTAAAGAAATGGTTGATTAAACTGGATGATTTCTCATGATTTCCAATTAAAGTAACAAAAGGAAGATGGTTAAGCATTTTTATCTGGTGTGCAGTTATTGTGCTCTGAATCTCAGATGCAGAATGCTACTCAGACTGTACACTTATTGTCTTGTGTTTAGACATGTTGATCTGACTTGCCAAAAAGTGATACAATTATGCTGTTTGCCAAAAGTGCTTTACATTTGTATAGCTCAGTGTGTTTTGCTCTCTTACCTGCAGGCATGGTAGCAAGGCAGCTGTTGAGAACTTTCAAGGCCGATTCAGAAACAGATGCTGGAGTCGGGATGTCTTCACATGCTGGAGAGAAAACAAAGTGTTAAAAAGAAAATGTTGTTGACAGATGAGAATTTTTATTTTTTACAAAAAGCAATCAAAAAGGCAACAAAGAAAAGCATTGCCGCTTACGTTCAGTGCTGCTGGCCGTTGTGCCCTTGAAGGAGTTAGAGAGTGACTTCCTTGATTCCTCCTCAGCAGGAGTGGGTTCCAGAGGCAGGGGGCTGACCACGTGACCAATGGGACAAGGCACCTGAGTAGCAACAAAAGATAGACATGTTCACTAATTTGTAAGGGAAAACAAAACTGATAGTAAGAACAGAGGAAGGAAATAATGACACCTAGAATAACCGCATGAGTTTTATTAATACCTGAAACACACGCTTAGCATTTGTGGGTCTATCGGCCAGAGATGCTATATTCAGCTACAGCTATACAGTTGTCGCGTCACAGGTTTCATATGTGCAAATGTTATGCACCTTGCCATCACACAGGGGTTAAACTGCTTTAATGCCAGTTACCATAGGTGCTTTGAAAACATGCTGCAGCTTTTTCATTTGTAATGTCAGGTTATCAGAGGTCATTTTGTGCTAATCTGGTAATTGGTTTGTAAGCCTGTGCGCATTTAAAAAAAAAAAGTCAATTACTTTTGACAACTACTTTGTGTGATCAGCAAATGCCTCCTGACTAACCTGGTTACTCCGCACATGCTCATTATCAAGCTGACAAAGAAACATTCACACCAAAGTGCAAACTATGATTTCCTATTGGGCTCTATAGAATAGCAACTAGACCAGCCTGAAAAGGGATTGGCCAACTGAGCTTCCTACTGCTGTGGCATTAGTCTAAGCTCTGGTTCTGAATCTTTTTTATAATGAATGCACAGCCTGTTCTAGGATTAATATGGTGTAGTAGAGAGAAAAAAGGAAAGGATGGATTTGACTATTTATCAAGTATGCAGTAACAGTTTCAGAAATTACAAACAAAAGCTGGCGTCGATAAGTGTAATTTGAAGGACTTTAGGGAAAGAAAAAAAAAAAAAGCATTAAAGCCAGAAAAGCAAGCTTCTATATCCTTTCAAGAACAACGACTGACGTCTAAATAAAAAGCATAATTCACTGCATAAACAATATGGCTGCCCTATGTTCAGTCAGTTAACAATTCCATTGCTGTGCCATTTAAAAAAAGATAGCTCAACTGCTAGAATAAGCATGCTGCAAATATGTTAAGCTTGCTTCAAAACACTGAATGCAAAGCAATGATCAGACATAAGAGGTGCCATGGAATATTTATTTACTACTTCTGGGACTTCGTCAAGTTCCTGAAAGTAACTTTATGTAAAAAATAAAAAATACAAAAAAAGCCAACCTTTGCAGATATAGGACAAAACTAAATTATATTTACCTCATTGGGTCCCACTGTCTTGTAGCTGATCTGCCTGTTGATGGAACATTTCACGATGCCAGACACCAGCTTGGAAATGTCTTTGTCATCTTTTTCCTCTAATGGAATCTTCTCCACTGCAAAAAATAAATTACGTCATTGTAGACAAACATTTTAACTACAGGAGCGATGCCTACGGTAGTTCTAACATGCTTGAAGGACACTAAACACAATCCAGTAATTCAAACATCAGTTCCCTTGAGAGTATCAAGGTGACAGGTGTTGAGCAAAGTGACATTGCATCTTAAAATAGCAGAATAGTTAAAAAATGTTGTCTCTGTAACTCGACTGCTGTGCTGCTGCTTACCTTTTGCCTTCTTCTTGCTAAAGAAGCTCTTCGCCATCTTAGTGAAGAATTTCTTGGCAGGGCTGGGTGGGTGGAGCTCTGGCACCATCAGACAGCTGCTAGGGGGAAGTTTATCAGGGGTGAAACCCTAGAGGAAGAAAAAGGGCAGAGAGGATAAGGAGGCTGTAAGGAGGAACAAAGCGGTGATACGTCAAGCACCAACACGCGATATTCTGTTCTTGTTACAAGCACCATTGTCTCCACTCCCAAAAAAACATTATGATCTCAATCCAATAGAAAAACATGTGACCATAAATGGATGAATGCATCCAATCCAGTTATTGTTCTTTAAACAGACTGAATGAGCATGAGTCTTTACGTACTTTGGTGAAAAATTCATGGTTGAGGATTTGATCCAGTGCGAGTCTGTCGCTGGGGTTTTTCTGCAGGATGCCTGAGATGAGTTTCTGTGCAGCGGGGGAAAGCGAGGAGGGCAGGTTGTACCGAACGTCTTTTATACATTTGTAGGTCTCCTTCAAGTCAAGTGTCTCAAAGGGTGGGTTGCCGCACATCAGTGTGTACCTGAAGGTGATAAAGCGAGGAAACCATTGGTCAACTCAAGATCATTCAGACCAATACACATTCTTAGTGATTGGATAGAATGTCTTCATTCTCACACTGACTACGATGAAACACAAATGTTATATTGCACATGACCGGAGCATATAACTTACATGACGCATCCGAGGGACCAAACATCGGACTCTGTGCCGTGGCCCTGTCTGTTGAGCACCTCAGGGGCCAAGTAGTTGGGAGTCCCACAGATTGTTCTGAGGAAAAACAAGTACACGACAGATGTTAAATGATGCATCAAACTACTTTCTCTTCTGAAGATGCATCATGCAGACGATGAAATGGTGGTTGCCACTCATTCTTCTGGCATTCCACAGGAAGGTGTCAAAATAGTATTGAAACTCTGCTCTAAGCGCTACATTCAACTGCCACCTGGAAACCGGCTTAGTTAGGGACTTACTGGAGGGGGGGGGGGGGGGAGGCTAGTGGGAGGAGGAAGCTGACTGGTTTGTGATTAATGTGCACTATTCAAGCGTGAAAAAGATTTCTAAGAATGTAATGTTATCTTTGGGTTATATTTATGTACGTGAACCACGCATGACATTTAAATGAATTCAACTTCATAAATCTAAACTAAAACGTGAAATAAATCCCCAAAGCCATGTTGAATTTTGAAATATCTCATTTGAGCCTTAAAAAATACGCAACTACTTAAAAATAGTAGCTAGCAGTTAAAAATTCATACTTTTTCCTCTGCTCGGCTGTCTCCAGTTTAGCAGCGAGACCAAAATCTCCCAGCCGCAGCTCCATGTTCTCGTTGACAAAGAAGTTGCCTGAAAAAAGACAAAAACATTTGTCCAGTCAGCATTCCAGAGATACCATGTGGATTCCCAAAGTCACAGCAGATTCCTGGGATGCTTGCTGTGGACGTACATCGCTTTGTCACATGTTCACATACCTAGTTTGAGATCTCTGTGTAGGATCCCTCTGCTGTGGAGGTACTTGAGGCCAGATATGATATGTCTGAGGTAATATCGCACTTCTGGCTCTGTGAGCGTGTGTCTTGCCTTCCAAATGTGTGCTAGAGACTGCAGAGACAGAGCAATGAAGGAAATGTCAACCATGCTTTCGTCACTGAGACTGTACAACACTGCTGCATAAACACCACAGTCGCGGGACAATGATTAAGGTTAGGATGATTGTGCTTTGTATACTTTAACCCAGGTTACATAAATACAATATATTGTGTCACTGAGCAATGATAAAGAAAAAACACATGCAGGCTGCGCACAGTGTTGTAGAAATGTTTGAAGTCTTACCTTCCGACTGCAGAGCTCCAAGAATATGTAGATGTTATCTTGGTCTTCAAAATGATGGGAGAATTTCACCACATGTTTGTGCGACAGGGTTTTGTGGAGCTCGATCTCATTCGTGATCTGTTAAAAAGGTGACATCAGTCAGTTTGTGAGCGCAAAAACAATTCAGATATTAAATTCAGGTAATGATTAGGCCTCTATGAATACTGAGACAAACAAGCCGAGGCACACCTTGTCCCTTTGGTGTGGTTTGGAAACCCTGCTCTGTGGAATCACCTTCACGGCATACATTTTGTTGCTGGAGAGATCGGTCATCTCATAGCATCGAGCAAAGCCACCCTTGGGGAAAAAAAAAAAAAAAGGATGATCAGTTGGGAAAAGCAGCAGGTTAAAAACCTGCACTGGCCATAAATAACCTGCTACATGGCGATCAATAGCTGTACAGCAATCAAAAGGATTAAGGTAATGCTTGGTTGGGGGGGGGGGGATGCATTACAATAAAAAAAACAAGACATGTTTATATGTATACACATGCATGATTTTGTAATCAAGATAATTAATGCATCTTTCGTTGCCTTGGATGTTCTCATATGCCTCCAAAAACCGACATTCAGCCTTGATTTGTTAACTACTGTTTATCAACGCATTTTTCTAGATGCAACCAAGACTACATGCTTGAGGACGTGAAGGCTGGGGCAGACAGAGCTGCTGCATTCATTAACTGTGAAATTGACGGACGTTTCCAGCTCTGCGGCAGGATCAGCGGAGGAACACAGATTTGGCTGGCTGCTCGACGCAGCGTATCGATGATGAGCAACATGTTGATACAGGATCTCCATTCATACATGGAACATACGTCTCAAATCATTAAAGATGCGATGGTATTGTGAGAGGAGAGATGCCTAGTCAGGCAGGCACATTATTGGGTTAACAGTCTCCTGAGATGTCATTCAAATGTGCGGATTCTGGCGTATAATTATTGGCTTTTATAGAATATGTTGCCAATCATGTGTGCGCACATGAGCGACACACCTTGCGCCTGATTCATTCAGCAATGATTCGCACAGCAGGGAGATATTGGCCTAATCCACCGCGAGGTAATTTAGTATTCCCGCATTAGTGTCACACCTGAAACTGATTAATAATGAAGACAGATCGACCTTTAATAGTGATTCTCTCATAACAATTCTAGATCAATGTTTCGCCTCGGGTAAGACGCCTCTAAACATATCTGTGGTGAAGCGAGACATACACATGAAACAGTTAAATCTTCGTACCTTTCCCAAAAGCTTCCCTTTACTGTATGATCTTCCCGTTTTGGAGTCTGTCACCACCTGGGCCAGCTCCGGTTTGGTTTGTTCGGGTTTATTCCTGCTGGCTTTCACCTGGGCAGAGGATTGTTGGGGTCCACGCTCCTGAGCAGGTTTAAACAAATCAGCATTCGTGGCGTGGCACGAAATACGCTGCGCCGCGGTGAAACAACCGGTATCCATTTCACACGGTAGCGTAAATAATAAGTTTGTATTAAGTTCCCTTTCGATCGTTTTATCGGTAGTTGGTCTGGTCTGGTGCGTAAAGTATCGTCCACCTCGTCCAACTGTATCCATCTGGCGTCTCTGGGCACGGCGCTCTGAGTTTATATAGGCGAGCAGCGACGTCACTGAGAGGGGCGGGGCGAGTTGCTGCACTGGTGGAGAAAGTCCAGACGGTTTGCTCAGACACAATCTCAAAAAAAAAGAAATAACATGATCCGGTATGTAAGAAAAATATGAATGAAAAAGCCTATTTGAAAGTTTAATGAATGTTGGTGATCATGTGTCAGTGACGCCGCGAATAAGGACAATGACACGCTGTAACCCGAGCAGGGGGTATCCACTCTATGCCAGGTTTAATCTGAAACTCAGTTTACTGAATGGTTGCCTAGGACAGTGTGATGATGCACATGTGACCCATCTAAGTGTATTTTTATTCTTATTCTAATTATTTCCTTTTTTTAAAATGAATCTTCGGTGATATACCTGAACTTTGAAATGCCATATCATTAAGTTTAAAGTTTTTGTTTAAAGTGTGCAATTAATAGTTTGTCAAGCTTGGTATTGTTCTGGCTTTATTACTAAAACTATTATCTATGAAATAATGAGATTTCTGCGCCATAAAATGAATTTTGATTGATGACTTCCAGTTCACAACATACGCTCATGCATCTCTGGGACATTACAATGTCATGTTACAAATTGGTTAGCATACTAGCCATATACTACCATGGAAATACTACAACAGCTGATGTAAGTACTCCCACCTGTAGGTCCAAAATATCTGTGACTCACAAATGATCGTCAAAAAATACTGTCATGAGCCTTTATTTAATCAAGGGAAACTCCAGGAAGAGAAAATACGTGGTTTTCTGCCAAAAAATGCAGAATCATAGGAAATATTAAAAACAAATTCTATATTGGCTGCGTTTATGTGTGTATAATCCCAGAGGAAACTCATGCGAACAAGTGATCGCAGCTGCCACCTGGTGGACGAAACGTGCAGGTTGCTGGCTCATGCACTGCACAACTTTATATGTATATAAATAATTTTAAACTAAATGTATTCACTTCTCTACATCCTGTGACTGTCTATAGAGACAGGACAACTTATGTTCCAGTTAATGCTCTACTGCATTACAAGCAAACCAAGTTAACATCACCAGGACGGAGCTGCCATCCATGGAGGACCTTTACTCCCAGCGGATCAGGAAGAAATCCCTCAGGATTATAAAAGACCCCCATCATCACCCCAGCCACAAACTGTTCAGTCTGCTGCCGTCTGGCAGGCGTTACTGCAGCCTCCGGACAAAAACAACCAGATTCAGAGACAGCTTCATCCCGCAGGCAATAAGACTGTTAAACAACTGAACTGCTGAAACAATTTCATAACATTCATCTGCCACTTAGTAATTATTAATCTATTATCTAATTCCAATAATTTATAGACTCGTATTGCACTATTCCACTTTTTTTTAAACAATTTTTCTTTTTGTATTACTTTTAATATAGTATATTTTAATATTGTCTGATTATCTGTATTATTGTGTTGCATTGTTGGAGAAGCCTGTGACCTAAGATGTTCAACGACATAATTACTCTGTAGCTATGTTAGTTTGACAATAAAGAACCTTGAACATTTGTCAAACATATTTTGGAACATTGCTTATCCTATCATGTTCTTTAAAAAAATAAAGGGTTTAAGATTATGTTTAATGAGTCGTTGTCTTAAACTAAAATCACCTTGTATGTGAGCAGGAAGGCCTCTGTGAAGGAATATCTCAATTATGACTACACAAAAATGTAACCATTCAGCCAAGACGGATCACACTCATAGTGTTTATGCAATCTTATGTCAAATGAAACAGATTACAATATTATGAGCTCAAAAACTAGAAGAAAAAGCGGACGCAAAGTAGACCCAGTTCCAAGATCTGTATTTGTGAGAACATTTTTGAACAACCTGAGGGCGAGCAACAACACATGCAAAACTATGAAGCCAAAGTAAAATCAAAGTAATCAATACAAACATTTTAGACATTCACAAACACTGGAAAGAAATAGGAAACTCCAATAGTGCTTCTGTAAATAGGTTTAAAGTAGCTATCAGTCCAACACCATGAAAATGCAACAGTAACATTAATTAATGAAAATAGAATGTGTTTCAGAGCATTTTATTATGCAACAGGAATGGGTAAAATTTACATTAAGACGCCAAACACAGATCTATGCATTTATGTTTCCTATTACACTAGATTGATGTGTAAGCAGTAATGTCCTTGCCGGTTTCATTTGAAATATTTTTGGAATGACAACAAATGAAATGTGCATATGAAGAAGACATTGAAAGAGGTCAAAGGAGCCATCTTGTTGTGTTCATTAAAGGAATATGAGCATGACTTTGGCAAATGTAGGCTACACTTTTAAATATCAGCTCAGTTTAGCTGCACAGGAACAAAATTAAGGTTTGACTTTACACAACACTGCTCACATGTTTTATTTACCATGGTCCAATCAAAATTTAGAAGTACTAACACATATTAATCTAAAGAAAAACAACTTCATTGTGGTCCTTCAACACAAACAAATCTGTTTTCATTTGTATGACTAGCAGGCGATTGGTGGACTGATTTTAAAAGCCAGGCTAAAAATGTGACAATCCAGAGCTTAGACATTATTCCCAAACCCTATGTATGAGCTGTACACTTTTAGTTTTTGTTGAAATATAATTGACTTCACTCCATAACATGTAATATTCAACTCATGTCAGGTGCATCCCTGGCAGCTCTCACTTGGTCCTGCTGTGGAAACACATTGAATCATTTCAGAAGTCCATCATGTCTTCTCCGCCTCCTCCTCGAACTTTCTTCTCTTGACTCTCTGACCAGGCTTTGTTGATGGTTCTCTTCATTTCATCATCTCCATCTGAGTAAATCTTTTTCAGCATAGTCATCAGGCCATCGCTGGGGTCTGCATTCGCTTCAACATTGGGTTTACTGTAGGGGGACATTAGTATAACAGTTGTTATGTGTTCATCAGAATAGCAGGAGTTTCCATCATGTAGCCTGCACACATGCTACATTGTATACAGTGACACCTGGCTGAGAGATGTGGTACTGCACTGCAGAGGTGTATGAGATTATGTCATTTCTTACACTGCTTTTACCAATATGTCCTTAGCTATTCACAACACATTGCAACAGGAATTAGAAGTGGTATTAATCACACATGTCATCATATATATTGTACAATATCTTTCACAAATTAACTAATTGGAAGCATGCAGCGGCCTTATGTCACCTAATTTGTGCAAATCACTTGAACTAAAAGTAACCAATTTCCATTTCTCTTTTAACTTACTCTTTGTCTTTTGTCTGCTTTTCCGCCTTCGTTAGGCACTCCCAATTCTGTGTTGTTTGCTTCTTGCACATGAGCAGGAGCATGTCTGTTTTTATCTGTTGAAAGGGGAAAAAGAGGGTTAAAGGAATTTCAAAAAATATTTTGCTATTCTATTTTCCCCCAGAGAACTTAACGGGTGCAAGTCAACACTGAGCCTCAATTCAGCAGTTGTCAGGAAAAGGGACTACTATGTTTCTTTGATTTTGCTGAATCTGTAAAAAAGATTTAACTATTGTACTTTGCCCAAAGAAACAAAAAACAAAAAAAATTCTATGTAGTAAATAAGTGCGTTTTAATTCGGCTTTATAGTGGACACACACTGTTTATGTAGTTCAAGCAAACACAAAGGGAAACATCTTATTTTTCCTATTTCTCATTTAGAAAAAACAGTGTCGGAACAGGTTGTAGTGTGATTGTATGTAAAGTAGGGCTGCTCAATTAATCGTATTTTAATCGCGATTACGATTATGGCTTGCAACGATTACGAAAACAACGTAATCGAAATAAAACAATTATTTTTTTATTATTACTTTTTT